>NW_026941832.1:22007-49990 GCF_024139115.2 Armigeres subalbatus
TGTTACGTATTGCTGTGCCTTGTGACATAAAGCCGGACACATAAAATTGTCCAATTGATTTTTGCCATTTCATCAATTTGGACGAGAACTAAACTTGGTGAATCCAGCATATCGAAGAGATGTAAATGGATCTTCTCGGTTTGTTAAATCTTAAAAATCACGTTGGAAGATGGATGCCGAAATTGAACGCAGATAGGATTTATTTCCTATTAATCCTAATGTTACAATTTGATCATTTGCAGAGAAATTTAAAATGGTTCCATAAAGCACCAGCCCACATAACCGTTAACCTGTCATAGTTCTCCCAACAAATATAGCACGACAAACAAAACTGATTTGATCGTTACATCCTACGATCGTGCAAAAACACAAGCAATTTAACGGCTAACTACTCAACGTGATCATATTATAGTACCTTCCCTCCAAGGGTTTCCTAATAATGAATCGCCTGCTTTGAGTGCTTGTTAGCGGCAATAGGAGTTAACTTTCGAATAGTATGCGAAAGGCATCATGTCTGATTTCTCTACACTTCATCGAAAAATAGGTAGGCGTAGTGTACACCTTCTACATAACCGGTACCAATAGTTTTTCATGAAAAGTTCCTAATTTGAGAAAAGATTAGATGTCTTTCGCCACAAATTCGCGGATAACTCCTGCTGGCTATTTTACATACTATAAGCGCCTGGAGTGGTAGCGGCGAGTAGAAAATCAGCCATCTGCCAATAATTCATTAGCCAACCACCGAATCGATGTCTCAAATTTCTCCATTACCAACCAAAGGTCAAACACGACACATGCTTATACTTTTACTTCCATAAATTAAATAAAGCATCTATTTGATATATTATTCGTACGGTTGTATCAATCTTATATTAAAAAATAAAGGAAGCATGAATGATAATGATTTTAATTCGATATTTTATCATAACATGCAGGAAATACGTTTTTCTTCATTCCACGGCTTAGAGGTAGTTGATGTTTATTTATTTACTCTTAAAATTCTTTTTCATCAATGCATACAAATGAGTTCCAATGTTTTCACCTCTTGAATGTCAAATTGAACAGAACCTACGCCGCCATTACTTTGATACTTGATGGGCTACAGCTCTTCGATGAACCTACGCCGAATGAGTATCCTTTCCACTGGACCTGATCCTGGGCCAATCGCTTCCAGTCGCCCTGAACATTAGCGCCCTCAGGTCCTCTTCAACGCAAAAAGCCATCGTGTACACGGCCTTCCACGAAGCCTGCGGCCTCTTCCGGGTTCTCTACTAAATATTATCTTCGCATGACGTTCTTCTGGCATACGAACAACGTGCCCAGCCCACTATAGTCTGCCGTGTTGAATAAGCACAATATCCAGCCCTTTATACACCTGGTACAATTCGGATCATGGGCGCCGCCAGATACCGTTCTCCTGTTTACCGCCGAGATTGTCCGCAGCACCTTACGCTCAAACACTTCGAAAGCTCTCCGATCATTTTAACGTCCATGTTTCATGGCCATATAAACCACCGGAAGAATCAGAGGTATACAGCACGAGTTTTTTTCGTTTGCAGACTACGTGAAATGCTGTCATGAAGTCCGTAACTATTTGTAGCTGAAATACGCCTTTCACCTCGCGGGAAACATCATTATCGCACGTCACTAATGTTCCAAGATACACAAATTCTTCTACCACTTCAAATTTTCACCATCCAGCACCATTTCCGCTACCACCACCACTAATGAACCCACGTTGATTGCGACGACATGTACTTCGTTTTGCTGCTATTGATCAGAGTCCAATCCGCTGTCTCCTCTTAAAGGTACGAAAGCCTCTTCCACGGCACGGCGATCAATTCCGATAATATAGATATCGTCCGCAAATCCCAGGAGCATATGCGATTTTAGTAAATGGTACCGCTTCTTTGCACACAGCTCTTAATCGCTCCTCGAGCGCTATAATAACAGTAGATTCGAGAGTGCATCACCTGCTTTAATCCATCGCAATAACAAATGACGTCGATATTTAATCCGCAACCCTTACACTTGATTTCGATTCGTCCAACGTTATACGAATCAGCCGTACAGTGCCGGAAAACCATGTTCGCATACTAAGTAATTCATTCCGTTTCACGAATCGTACGCCGCCTTGAAATCAATAAACAGATGATGTGTCTGTCAAGTTGTACTCCCGGAATTTATCAAGGATTTGTCTCAGGGTGAACATTTGATCCGTCGTTGATCGGCCTCACGAAAACCTGCTTGGTATTCGCCGACGAAGGGCTCTTCTAGTGTGGTCTCAATCTGTTGAACAGAATACGGGACATATTTTTGTACGCCGAATTAAGGAGGGTTATTCCTCGGTAATTGCACTCAGTCTGTGCCCTTTCTTAAAGAAAAGGAAAATGAGGCCGTCCAACCAGCTAGCAGGCATTTCCTCGTCTTCACATATTTCCGACATAATATGGTGCAGAACTTCATAAAGCTGCTCATCTGCCATGTTTGAGAAGTTCAGCCGGAGCTATCCTTCCCGCAGCCCTATTGTTTTTCAGCTCTTAAACAGCTTTTTACCCTCATCTAGTGTACGACTCCACAGTTTGTCCATTGTCGCTAATGTTTCATTGTTCACCGATGCACCGTCACTTCCTCCATTCAAAAAGTCTCGAAGTTTTGCTTCCACCTGGACACATCGGTTTTATCTGTCAGCAAATTCCTTGTTGGTCGTTGCATGAGGGAGATGGCGCTGTCTTTCTCCGCACGCCATTGACAGACTCTAAAACCTCCGCATATCGTTCTGCCCATTTTTTCTGCGCCTCGCTAATCACTTGTTCTTCATATTCTTTCTTCTTCCTGCGGTGGGTTCGTTTTTCGGTTGCTCTTGCCTTGTACCGATATCTATCCGATCGGGCATGACAGACACCAACATCCGGCTCTGGCAACGTTCTTCCGTCTGTCACTTTCTGAATCCACATCGAACAACCCGTCCTGGGTCGCCTCTGTGCAGTGCCTACCACTTCTCATGCTGTTGTGCTCACCGCTCCATGGATCGACTCCCATAGATCGTTGATGTTGTCGCTAACGTTGATTCCACTTATCCGTTCGTTGAGCTTCTGGCGGTACTCAGCCGACACTCCTTTCACCGACAATCGCTGGATATTGTAACGCATCGTTCGCTGATCTTTCGTTCGATAGAGTTGACAACCGTGATCGAATTTTACTGACAACGAGGTAGTGATGAGTCACAGCTGGACCTCTAATGTCCGCACATCGATAACATCCGAGAAATGGCGGCCATCCACAGAACATGGTCTATCTGGTGCAGTCTCACCATTTGGGTGTCTCCAGGTGTGCTTTCCTCCTGGAGCAGCGAAATTTACCGTTGCCGTTGTCATTTGTAGGGAGTGAAGGCTCTTCCTACCAATTATGGACGGTAAAAGTCCCTACCGACTCCGAGTTAGCATCTCCGATAACAATTTTCACGTCATGCTTTGGGCACTCCATTGGCTTTATCAAGACATTCATAAAACGCTCCCTTACATCGTCGGATTTATCGTTTGTCGGTGCGTGATTGATTAGGCTGTAATTGAAGAATTTGCCTGCATCCTCAACACACAGATCTCGTTCCTAATGGATTTCCATCGCATCACCTGCTTCATCCTTGCCCATCATTACGAAACCAACTCCATGCTCTGCTTTTTCACCGCCGCTGTGATAGATGTTATACTTGAATGCAGTATTGGTCGGTCCACGGCTCCGGATTTCACGTTCTGATCCAGGCCATCGGACTTCTTGAATAGCAGCCACGTTCACTCCAACCTTCTGCAGTTCACGAGCCAGAAGGCTCACTGCCCAGGTTCATTTAGGGTCCTGACATTCCAGGTACCGAGTCTCCAATCATAGTCCTTATTTCGTTGCCGGTCGATTGCCAAAAATAACGTTCTCTTTTCTTCCATCTCCATTTTTCGTGGTATTTGAGAGGCTTCAGTAAGTCTACCTTTCCGGGGTCGCGTTATCTACATCGCGTTGGTGGGGCTGCCACGAGGTATAGCTGACGCGATACAGCATTTCTTGATCAGCCGCTGGGTACCAGGCACAACGCTGTTTGAGCCGCATCTGCTGCCTAATGGATGACGCTCACCACGCCGCCATTATGGGGCAAAATACTCATTCGGGTAGCGTTCCATCCAGGGTGGGTGTGGCCTTTGGGGTAATGACGGCATTATGGTAATGGATATATGGGAAGTGTTATAGAGTCAGGTACCTTCTTTCAATTCAGGAATTTGCTTTCGTAAAACGGAAGATATTTTCTTCTTTCAAAGGTGCATTGCCGACGGAAAGAGACGATATGGTTTCTTCCTTCAATTCAGGTATTTGCTCGGTAAGGAAAAGGAAATAATGATCCTTTCTTTTAGAGGATGCATTTGTCCAGCAGAGACCAGAGAGATGACTCTTCTCTCAATTCAGTTCCTTTGGGTCGCTCGGTTCAATGCAAGGGAGATATGATCCTTTCTAGAAACCGTTTGCTCATAAAGGGAGAAATGGCAAGTTTCTGACTTGGCCTACATGAAAAAAAATAATGCATGATCTTGGAGCGCGTTTTTTCTGAAATCATAATTTCTGAGGACCAGATTTGCCAGGATAATTTTTATCAAGCGATTGCAACGTGTCTTCATTCATGACATTTCGCAAACGGATCAAATCTTCGTTGATGAATCAATGGTTAGGGTGTTACTTACCTAATGAGCTTTGGTAGTGTTATTCACGGCCTGAAAGCGCCTCTTGATGGTATGGAAGCGCTGACGTCTTCAGACCGGATGATGCTGGTAGTCGAGTTGTCCGTGTCAACCGTTTTGGAAGTCGTATGTGCCTCCATCTCATTGTAGCACCATTTCACACCTTTTAGATTGTTGCGAGAAAACATGCTTGATGTTTTCGTGAGGTCTCACGATGATGAACTGCCTCTGGCTTATTAGTTTACGATGTCTTCGCATATCTTTGGATATTCCATCGCCGGCTTTAGCTTAGGTGCAATGGTGCATGATGAACGTGATGACATCGATGGTTGTGGTAACTTCCACTCCAACGGCTTCGATGAGCTTTAGCACGAAGATCGACTGGAGTTGTCCGATCCAACCAATAGCCATAAATCCGCTGCTGCGGCGTGTAGAGAGGTGCGGAATCCTCCGGGGGTACAGGTCTTTCTATCATCTTGTGCCGGCGGAATCCAGGAGAGGGATCGGCCATTCGCGGTGGATGGACTAGATGTTCTTGCATTGTGACTTCGGATGGGATCGAGGCTGCTGCTGATCTTTTTGTGGTTGCAGTGGTGGTACGACGGAGTCGGTCGCCGGGTGAAATTGCTAGAAATTTTAATGTTATGCGGTAGATGAGAGCTCCGTTTGAGGTTTTAGTAGTGCATTTCTCGGAACTTCAACCGTGGTTTATCCCAAACCAGTGCATCGGGCTTTGATAAGACAGTTCCGAGTTCCATGCATCGAAATGGGGACAGTTCTTGCACTGGGAATTCGCAGAACTTGAAAAGAAATTTTTCTGCATTTCCAATAAAACCAGCAGAATGTTCAAAGTAAATTTAGCTGGAAAAATAAGCAGAGCTGTTATGGTAAGTACGGTAACATTTCTAGTTGAATACCAAAGGCAAAATTTCTAAGGAAATTTGGCAGAATTTCAAACGAAATTCTTCAGAAATTCAAAGGAATTCGAAGAATAGTTCAAAATTGAAAAATATAAATCGTGAAAACAGAATTCAGTGTATATAATAATAACTATTTTAATCTAGAAATTATTCCCCTTTCTGCGCAGCTGTGCATCTTTATGTGTCTCCACCTGTTACTTCAACTGCTACAACCGACTAGTTATTCTTCCCTAGCACACATACATTTATAGGTTACTCAACTTAAATGTGACCAGATTTAGTCACAACGTTGCTGCTGCAACCATTTTTGTCTGGCTTGTGCTGCTCTGCTGGTGAAGTGCCGCCGTCGGGGATGACAATGGGTCTAGGGGGTGAGAATGAGTCATCGTCTCAAAGACAGCCTAGAGGTTGGATAACAAAATCGTTCAAAATGGTCTGTTATATTTTAGTTTTAAGTTCTAAGTAGTTGAAACAGTGACCCATTCTCACCCGCGACGGTGCTCCAATAATTGACAAACGATCGCATAGTGATGATGCTATCATCTATTGTAACAAGGCAATGCCTACAGCATTGGTCATATCTGACAAACGATATGATCCTATTTATATTATTGTTTGTTTTTCATCAAACTTTTTGCATGAAGGGCCAAAATTGGTGGGGTGGTTCTATAAGTAGAGACACTTATACGAAATCCACGGAAGCGTAAGAATTTACTCCAGAAAAAATTCGTAAAATTTGCTGCATGTTTATGCTTTTTTCAGCCTGTTGCTTGCTGTGGAACACCCGGGTTGTACGAAAGGATGCACCGGTTGTTGCCTACCGAATACAGACCACACTACTGTGGGAATAAATTAGAATTATTAGTTTTCCTGCCTGTGGTACGCGATTGTAAAGAAGAGCTACAGAATGCTGGCTGGGTTCGATTCCGTGCCGGAATAGACAATTTCGGCTTGGAAATTGTCTCGACTTCCTGGGCATAGAACTATCATCGTGTTAGCCTCATGATATCTTCTTCTTCTTATTGGCATTACATCCTCACACTGAGAGCCGCCTTGCAGTGTTCATTAAGCACTTCCACATTAACTGCGAGGTTTCTAAGCCAGGATACATTTTGTATTCGTTATCATGAGGCTAGCATGATGATACTTTTATGCCCAGGGAAGACGAGACAATTTCCATCCGAAAATTGCTAGATCGACATCGGAATCGAACCCAGCTACCCTCAGCATGTCTTTGCTTTGTAGCCGCGCATCTTACCGCACGGCTAAGGAGGGCCTCATTCTAGTCTTAATTCTCACAACTACCACTTGACGCACCAATGCTGCTTGTCGCGTCGTCTTGCATTTCATGCTGGTCGTAGCTCGATTGCTACCCTTCGCACTTGGCACGTTTGTCGCGCCCGTACCTACCTTTCTACTTAATGCCACGTAGAGAATCCCCCTTTTCGAAACGGCCTAAGTAACATTTTTTCATAAATTAATTTGAATACTGCAAAACCTCTTTTGCGCCCAAAACGGGGAGGTAAATGGAATCAGAGCGTAAAAGAGGAGCGTTATTTCGAATTTAGGGCAAAAGAGGAGCGTTATTTGGAATTTTGAGCAGAAAGAGGAGCGCTATTTGGAATTTGGAGCGTAAAAAAGTTTGCAATCTATAGGTAAGCAAAATTTGATATTTAACTCACTTTTAGTCTTAAGATGTGTCTTTTACCATTGGGATTAGGGTGCCTAAATTGTTTCGTTATCATGGTCCCAAGTTTGAATGTTGAGGCCTTAAAGATGTTCTTGACGCCAAGAAATCAACAAGTCATGAGAGGCAGATCCTTGATAACGCACGTAAGACATGTCACCATCGTTTTCAAGTATTTCTAAGTTTACAAGAACCTCCTGGAGCTTGGACCTGTGTTTTGTGATACATTGGATAGAACGCAACCATGCATAGGGTCCACGGCCATCCAAGAAAACCCTGAATAGGCCTTAAGATCTACAGCGTAACCAGAAATCTTTCGCCTTGTTTCAAAATGGTACAACCCCGGTACATAGAATAGAATGCGTCCATAGCCTAGGTTCACGGTCATCCAAGAAACCCTGGAATAGGCCTTGATCTACACGCGTAAACAGAAATCTTTCGCCTTGTTTCAAAAATGGTACAACCCCTTGAGGTACATAGAATAGAATGCGTCCATTGATAGGTTCACTCATCCAAGAAAACCCTGAATAGGCTCCAATATCTACACGCGTAACCAGAAATCATTCGCCTTGTTTCAAAAGTGGTACAACCCCTTTGTGGTACATAGAATAGAATGGTCCATTGCATGTGTTCACGCCATCCAAGAAAACCCTGGAATAGAACCAAGATCTACACGCGACTAGAAATCTTTCGCCATGTTTCAAAATGGTACAACCCCTTTGTGGTAACATAGAATAGAATGCGTCCATTGCATAGATTCACGGTCATCAAGAAAACCCTGGAATAGGCCTTAAGATCTTCACGCGTAACCAGAAATCTTCGCCTTGTTTCAAAATGGTACAACCCTTTGTGGTACATAGAATAGAATGCGTCCATTGTCAGGTTCACGGCCATCCAAGAAAACCCTGGAATAGACCTTACGATCTACACGCGTAACTAGAAATCTTTCGCCATGTTTCAAAATGTATAGTGCCGTTGTTCAAGATGAAGCTGAGAAACAGGACAAACGAGAAATTTGCCAGCAGATAGAGGAGATATTGAAGAGTTTCGAACTTAAAGTGTATATGGGTTCAGAGGAACCATTGAAGGAGGATAGGAAAGATCAGAAGATTTCAAAAACTAAAGTAGGTGAAGAGAGAGGCACAAAAAGTGCGGAAGAAGAGAAGAGTGGAAATAGGAAAGAGGGGAATAACGAAGAGAAATCAGAAAGCGAAATAGATGAAAAAGCGGCTGAGAAGCAGAGAGAATTAGAGGAAGAGTGGAAGGAATTCATACTATGGAAACAAGATAAGATTTTTAATGATGCAAAGAAAAAGAGTGAGAATGATAAAGCCAAAATGTTAGAAGCAGACAAGGAGAGGCAACGGAAACAGAACGTTGATGAGAGGCCACCGGAGAGTACTAAGAGCCGGAAATCTCGTTCTGACTATAGACAGGAAGACGAAGATAGTAAAAGTGAGACTGAAGAAAGCAGTGACGGAAGGTCGCCGGAGCGCAATAAGAGCCGGAAGTCACGAAACGAGAAAAGAAAGGAAGAAAGACAGTCATAGGGTTGACCGACGGCCGCCGAAGAGCGAGAAGAGCCGGAAGTCACATAGAGAACTTGAGCGGACAGAGAAGTACGATAGACGGCCGCCGGAGAGCAGTAAGAGCCGGAAGTCGCGAAGAAGCGTTAGCAGGGAAATGAAAAGAAGAAACAAAAGATACAGTTCAGATAGCAGTTTAGAAAGAAGTGAGAATGAGAAATCTAAAAGGAGGTCAAGTAAATTTAATCAGAGTGAGTCAACAGATGAATGGGAAACAGAGAAAAATCACAGATCAGGAAGGTCGAAAGATCGAATGCGAAACACTGGGCGAAGACATCGTGGAAGATCACTGTCATCTTCAAGTTCGGAGTACAGTAGAAAACATTATAGGAAATCACGAGTAGAAAATTGGGATTTGAATTTTTCAGGAGACGGCAGGTCGATTCAGGTAGAAGATTTTTTGAATAGAATTCAAAAGTTAGCACGACATGAGGGAGTTTCCAAAGATGAACTTCTGATGAATATTCATCGTAGGTTAAAGGGTGAAGCGTATGATTGGTGGTTCACTAGGGAAGCGCACCTCACAAGCTGGAAAAGGTTTGAAAACGAAATCCGTTTCAGATATGGTAATCCAAACAGAGATCGAGGAATCAGGGCTCAAATTAGAGAATTGAAGCAAAGGAAGGGCGAAACTTTCATTGCTTATGTAACAGAGGTGGAAAAGTTAAACCAGTGTATGCACCGTCCGTTTTCGTCAAGAACTTTATTCGAGCTGATTTGGGAAAATATGCGCCCTCATTACCGCTCAAAATTATCTGTTCTAGAGATAGATGATTTAGAGGATCTAATTGAAATCAATCACAAGATTGATGCCAATGATCCAGGATTTTACAGACCGAATCAGGGAAACAGGAATGATCTGCATCACCTCGAGGTCGAGAGTGATTATTCGAGTCATGAAGAGGCCGTGAACGCGTTGAAGCCCAACCAACGGGGTGATAAACAAGTCACTTCAAAGCCTCAAGGTTCACAGCAGCAAAAACCAGCAACATCCGAGAATCGTTTCCAAAGACAACAAGAGCGGCTGCCGAATGCAAGCTCTACAGTAGTTTGCTGGAATTGCAGAAGAACGGGTCACATCTTCAGAGACTGCAAAGCCCCAAAACAAATATTCTGCTATGCATGTGGAAACATGGGAAAAACTACCAGAAATTGTAATAATAATCACACATTTCCAATTCGACGGGCAAATAATCCGTCAACAAACTGATTGCGGGGTGTTTGAATGGGAATCCAAGCACTTCGCAAGTTAAAGGAATTCCCGTAGGTAATAATTTAGGACAATTTAAAAACTCTATTCTTCAGATTAAAGTTGATCCAAGTGCGTGTCCGCACATTAAGGTCGATATACTAGGGACAGAGGTCGTAGCACTCCTAGATTCTGGCGCAGGACTCAGTGTCATGAGCACTCTTAATATTATAGAGTCTCATGGGCTCAAGATTTTGAAATCTAATGTTAGGATCTGTACCGCCGACGATACAGAACATGTATGTTTAGGTTACGTGAATGTACCTTACAAGCTTGGTTGTGAAACCAGAGTGGTTCCAACGCTAATAGTTCCAGGAATTAAAAAGCCTCTAATTTTAGGCATGAATTTTTGGAAAGCCTTCCAAATTCGGCCTATGATAACTTCCCAGAATCGCATTGAAGAGCTGGAGTTAACATGGACGTCTGATTTGAGAGAGAAATCGGTAATCAATTACCTAAAGTTTGAGGAAGGGTTAATTGAAGAAAATGAACTTATCAATTTTTCAGTTCATTTGATGGAATCTATAGAAACACAACCACACACTTTGTGTGGTCAACCAGAAGTAGATGAATCATTGGACATTCCTACTTTGGATTTGCCCAGTAATCCAGGGGAAGCTATTGATAATATTGAGACGGAGCATGAACTGTCTCCAGCCCAGAGAGACCAACTACAGGAGGTTCTCCGTGGGTTTGATTGTACCAGTCAAGGACGTCTTGGCAGAACGACTTTGATAGAACATGAAATTGAAGTAATTGAAGGAACTAAGATGAGGGAACTACCTATGTACCGTTATTCTCCCCATATCTGGGAGAAAATCGAAAAGGAACTAGATAGATGGAAGGAATTGGACGTAATAGAGGAATGCGTGACAGAATTTTCTAGTCCCTTGGTTCCTGTGAAAAAGGCCAATGGGAAGATACGGGTGTGCCTCGACTCTAGAAGGGTAAACACCATTACCAAGAAAGACGCATACCCGATGCGCAACATGAGTGAAATCTTTCACCGGCTTAAAAAGGCCAAATATTTTAGCGTCGTTGATTTGAAAGACGCGTATTTTCAAATACCACTAAAGGAAAATTCGCGCAATTATACTGCATTTCGTACCCCCAAAGGACTATTCAGGTTCAAGGTGGTACCATTTGGCCTCAAAAATGCACCTTTTACTATGACAAGGTTGATGAACCTCGCCATCGGTTTTGATTTAGAACCCAAGGTGTTTATATATCTGGATGATATCATAATTATAAGTGAGACGTTTGAAGAGCATTTGCTTCTTCTAAAAGAAGTGGCCGCTAGGCTAAGAAATGCGGGTCTCACAATCTCGGTTGAAAAAAGCCGGTTCTGTCGGAAACAGGTGCGCTATTTGGGCTATTTACTTACCGAAAACGGTCTAAGCATTGAAAGTTGTAAGCTAGAACCAATATTGAATTATCCTAGGCCAAAGACCATAAGGGAGGTCAGGAGATTGATGGGACTAATGGGATTTTACCAGAAGTTCATACCACGTTATAGCCACCTGACAGCACCAATCACCGATTTATTAAAGAAATCAAAAAAATTTAAATGGTCTGAAGAAGCGGAAGAGGCTCTGTCACAATTGAAGGCAGTCCTCACTTCAGCACCAGTGTTAGGTAATCCAGATTATACTAGACCATTCATTATTGAAACGGATGCTTCACAATTAGCAGTGGGTGCTGCTTTGCTACAAGAATTTGACGAAGGTAAACGGATCATAGGATATTTTAGCAAAAAACTTTCGAGCACCCAACGCAAGTATTCAGCAACTGAGAGAGAATGTTTAGGAGTTCTACTCGCTGTAGAAAATTTCCGTCACTACATTGAAGGTTCTACCTTCACAGTAATAACGGACGCTAAGAGTATTACGTGGTTATTTTCTTTATCAGCTGCCAACGCAAATTCGAGACTATTACGTTGGGCACTAAAATTGCAATCGTACGATTTTACACTTCAATACCGTAAAGGGAAAGATAATGTCTTAGCAGATTTCTTATCCAGAATCGAAATACTTACCGTTACAGACAAAGTTTATGAAGATCTCAAAAAACATATTTTAAACGATCCAAATAATTATAAACAATTCATGGTGAAAGGTAATAAAATTTATAAGTTCGTTGTTGACACGAAAAAATTTACTGACCGACGATATGAATGGAAATATTATCCACCTGTATATGAGCAGGATGAAATTATTCGTGCGATTCACGAACCGGCGCATCTTGGTTACGACAAGACGCTAAATGCGCTGAAAGAGAAATTTTATTGGCCTAATATGGCAAAAGATACAAGAACGTTTTGCAAGGCGTGTATGCCATGTAAAACATCCAAAACAACAAATTTCAATCCTACTCCACCCATGGGATCACAGAAAAAGTTTTGTGACCACCCCTGGCAATTAATTACACTGGACTATGTTGGACCATTTCCCCCATCAGGCAAAGGTCGTAGTACCTGCCTTTTAGTTCTTACAGATGTTTTTACGAAATTTGTGCTGGTACAGCCATTTCGTCAAGCTACAGCGGAAACACTAGTGCAATTCCTGGAGCAAGCTGTGTTCCTATTATTTGGGGTACCGGAAATGATCCTGACTGACAACGGTACCCAATTCACTTCGAAACATTTCGCTAATTTATTACAGCAATACGGGGTCAAGCACTGGTTGACTCCATCATATCACCCACAGGTGAATAACACCGAAAGGGTCAATAGGGTAATAACAACCGCCATAAGGGCAACCCTAAAGGGAAGCCATAAGAATTGGTCGGACAATTTACAGCATATTGCTAACGCGATTCGAACTTCGGTTCATGAATCGACGAAATATTCACCCTATTTTCTTACGTTTGGCAGGAACCGTGTGTCAGATGGTAGGGAGTATGAAAGAATGAGGTCTGCTAATGCCAGCATTACAGACACCAATTTAACTGATCACGATAGGGACAAACTTTACCAAGAGGTGCGCCGTAACTTGGCGAAGCATACGCTAAGCAGAGTAAATACTACAATTTGAGATCTAATAAAAAAGCACCAACTTATATTGTAGGGGAAAAAGTTATGAAGAAGAACACTGTACTTTCAGACAAATCAAAAGGCTACTGTGCTAAATTAGGAGCAAAATTTGTACCAGCAATCGTAACTAGAGTGCTAGGTGATAGCTACGAACTCGAGGATCTGAATGGTAATCCTCTGGGTATTTTTCATGCCAATTTTATGAAGAAATTTTGAATTAAACTACATTTTACATTCGGTAAAAACCGTCTGACAGTTTTCTAAATTCCGCATGAGAAATCGTGAAATGTCTGACAGTTTTCTAAATTCTGCATGAGAAATCGTGGAAATTGTCTGACAGTTTTATAAATTCCGCATGAGAAATCGTGAAAACTTTTTGACAGTTTTCTAAATTCCGCATGAGAAATTGTAAAATTATTAAACAGTTTTAAAATTTTGAATGAAATAAGAATTTTAGAAAGCTATGAGATTTTCCAATAGGGAATGTACAGAAACCAGTTGAAATGAAGAAAAACCGCATCACAGAATAAAAAAACGAACTCGATTAGATGAAACACAATTTCAATCGTAAAATCAAAACAAATTTCTGTTAGCGCAAAGAACTACAGACTAGAATTAGTTCCTACTTCTTAAAAACTATATTTGTGCTAAAGCTACGTTAGTCGATACTCGGAAGTAACTCACGGTTTTAAATCCCTCGCCGGTTCCGTTCTATGTCATCATTTGTTAAAGGCCGATGTAGTTCAACGTGCCGGGACTACCGTCAATCGATTTCTACGGACCGGAATAGTAGCCAATAGTTTCTTGCGCGCCGAAACCGCTGGTGTACAATGCATTGTTCCTAAAAGTACATTATATTACATTACTCGTTCCGAATAAGTTGTCGAAAGGATCATTGGCAATATGTTTGTAGCTTACGATACTCAGGTGTAACAGATTATGCGGTTGTTGCTTACGTTGTTCGTCATCGCGTTGCCTCGGAAGGAAAATCTCGGACTATCGTCTCGTTGGTCACTACCGGTAATGCCGAATTCGGTGTCCGCGTTTTCACTGCACCCTCGTGCAAAATACGATCGGTCCATCACAGGAATTTTTGTCACACTTTGTCGTGTAGCGAAACTTCCGAACATCAGTTTAGGCACAGCATCAAGCGACCGCGTTGCCAAGGTCATGTCATCCGCGTGGTGGCATTGGAATTCGCCGGCTATACGGTCAACCCTCTCGCGTACTGGATACTATTCCTTGGGTTATTCCCGCTTGCACCGGTTTTGTGTCGAGGCGAAAAACATCGTTCCATCCAGGAAAATGATAGATTATCCTCGAATCGGCTGTGGTTAAGGTCATCCGCGTGGCGATAGAAGCCGTCTTACTGGGTAACTTAGTATTTACAAATAAGTTCGTGGTAGAATAAAAATCCCTCGCTGGCAATCTAGTTAAAAATGCAAAAAGCAATTAGTTCCTTAAAAATGGGGAAACAAGGTATTAATACTCCCCCCGTTCAATATGTTTTTTTTTTCACTCGCGACTCGCGACGCGTCTTCACCAATCGAGAATCACTTTTACTTTACATTTTGCTTCGTTGTTTTGCTTCCGGTTGTCGATCGATTGTCAGTTCGCGTGCGATGTTTTCTGAAAACGTCACGATGACAGTACGATGATTTTCAGTTGTTAGTGTTGGCAATGTTTATTGCATGCAATTAATTTATGCTGTCAGTTTGAATTTGATGGGAATAGAGCTGTTCGATATTTTTTTTAGCAGATTCTTGATAAAGTCAAACAAGTTCGATAATAGGATTTGTATACGTTTACGTTAGAGAAGAATCAATGATTGAATTGGACTGAATGTTCTGATTGTCATTGAGGATTCACATTAAGTAGCGCTTGACAGCCAAAGGGTCAAACAAGATTTGATGGTGCAGTCAACCGTAAATACAGTTAGGAATCAAGATTATTCATGTATCAGCGAGGAAGCTGATGAATCAATCGCGGTTCATTACGTTAGAACATCGATTAGTAAGTGGTTTAACGATAGACAAGATCTATTGTGCTAATCGTGGTTCGAGATTGTGTTGGTTAATGCTCTATGAACATCATTGTAAAACGAACATAAATTTGCATTTTGATTCAACTGTGGAAGTATACTTTTGGATTAAGTGAAACAATTTAGGAGTTATGAAAATTTGATCAGAAAATCTGATCAAATTTTCATAAAACCGGTTGGTGTGATGTAACGCGGTGTGGATTTTTTGGAATAATTTTATTGGATTTGCTTAAAGCTTCAGACGTTTTTATTTTTTTAAGCAAAATCATTTGTAAATATATTATGAAATTAAATTATTATTTTTAATTAATAAATAGCTTTGACGTTTTTATCCTTTTAAGTAAAATATCATTGAAATGAGTTGAAGCTTAATTATTAGTAATAAATTATTTTTTGCTTTTGTTTTGTTGTTGTAATTATTAGATTATTTGAATTTAATTAGCTTTGGACGTTTTTCTCTTTTTAAGCAAAATAATGCTTGAATTCGTCAAGTCGGCTTGACGATTCACAGTCCAAAGCGAGACCATAATATTATCAGTATTTGCCCGACTATTTGACTGTCTTGGGTGAGGAAATATTTCGAGCGGTTTGCGTCTCGGCTAAGCAAAGTGGTATACTGTTTCAGTGAGTGCAGTAATGGCTCCTGAAACTAGATAGCTCTTTTTCAACCATTTGCTCGATCCTGGGAAGGCGCCAAATTGATATCGTCATTTGAATCTTTATACATAACCAGCAATTGTCCTTCAAGGTTTCTTGAAGGTAGAAATCCTTAAGCTCGTTCATTTTCGCTCGCACTAGAGGAAGAGAAGTATCGCGGTTTCCAAGTTCCGAAGAATTTAAAGTATTTCTATAAAAGTGAAACGTGTTCCTTCAAAGTTTGCAGAAGGTAATAATTGAGAACAGTGGTGTAAAGTGAAGTGCTTGAAGCAAAATCTTTTGGTGTCTTCCAGATAGCTGCTTATTTCGGTCAGTGCGTCTGACAATTTTCCGATTCTCTCCATTTGCCGGAGCAGATATAGAGACAAAGAAAGGTAATTTTAATTTATGACTTTAATTTTGCACACGACTAACGTTTGCCATTCGCGTTGGACTTCCAGCGCGTAGGCGCTTTTTTTGTACGGGCTGGAATTGTGTAACGACCAGCGGAGTCGAATTGGGGTTCCGTCGCTTTTTGCTGTGGGTCGCGGTGCGACCAAATTGAAGCTTAATGTGTCCGCTAAGGCCCGCCTTCCGAGGTAGTCAAACGGAGGGGAGTGAAGTTCGTTGAGTTAGTCGAGCGAAACTCACCCGACAGTCGCCTAAAACTGTCGATAAGACCACCATTTCGCTACAACCCCCCTGGTGGTCAGGTGTCGAGAGCGCGGTTCCCGTACGTCACCAATTATCGTACGCTGAACCGAACCCGAACCGAGAATTAGTAGCTTTCTTTTAGTCCTCGCCCGGTGAATCGGAAAGGTACGTGAAGCCGGGTCGTAAGGGAAAGTGGGCTACTAGTTTGAGGGAACGGTCATTCCGGACGCTCTCGACGGTTTCAAATCGGAAGCCTTCCGTCCAGCCGCCACTCCCTCCGCACCTTTAGTTCGGCCATTTTGACACAAGCTCAAGCCGCCATCGTGTGGAGCTTCGAACGCCCACTGGCCAGCCGCCGGTACCACGACGCCATCGCGACAACTGCGTCACCAGCACGGTAGGAAGAACCTTCGTCTTCGGCACACCGCCGGAAGAGCCTTCGTCTTCGGCACACCGCCGGAAAAACCCTTCGTCTCCGGCGTCCCGCCGGAAAACATCGTCTTCGGCGCTCCGCCGGAAAGAACATCGCCTTCGGCACTCCGCCGGAATCCAAAGTCACCGAGAAATCCTGCGCAGGTACGTGGAAACTTGTATAATCATGGCCATGAATTAGTTTCCCCCTAGCTAGTACAAAACCCCGTCCAACCCGAATGAAGTCGTATTAATAAATTTGTTGAATTTGAAGCTCTGAGAGTCAATTGATTTTGTTTCGGCAGTTCCGTGAGAACCTGCTGTTCTCTTTTACGTTTCCGTTATTTCGTTGGTAGATTGCATCTCAGACTTCGATTCCTCTTTTGATTTTGCGTTTATTGTTGAGCGAGCTTGAGTGATTACAAGGGTAATCAGGGCAAGGGATTTAGGGTGGTTTTCCAGGTAACAGCGGGTGATTTTGAAAATCCAGCCACCAACCGTTCGAGGTTTTCCCCTGAGGAATTGTCTCAAAAATAGTCGGGCAAGTCAACAGACTGGTGGTCTCTCGTACGCGAGAGTGGCGCTAAAGCCACCAAAGTTTAAATAATTCCCTCAGACGATTTGCGAACGGTTACAATGTTTGGCATTCAAGTCGCCGGCAATGATATACTGGCCTTGCCTCCGCGTCAGCTTGACGATGTCCCTCCGAAGGGCAGCCGATGATCCATCGCCGGCTTTGGCTTGCGTTGGACAGTACGCCGCGATGAGCGCGATTGTGCCGACCGAAGTGGTGATTTCGACACCGATGGCCTCGATGACACTGAGCTGGAAGCTTGGAAGCAGACGACAGTTGATGTTGTAGCGAAGAGCGATGGCCACACCACCTCCCCTGGTCGGCCGGTCGAGTCGCACGATGCGGAAGTCCGGGATGTTGATGTTCACCTCCGGTTTTAGGTGCGTTTCGGTGATGAACGCCACGTCTATTTCCTTCTCCTCAAGGAAATCCTTCAGCTCGATTGTTTTGCTCTTTAGCGAGCAAGCGTTCCAGTTGACCAGGCCCACCCTAGCAGCCATTTTCAATGATGAACATGCCAAGTGTGAAGACCTGGTCGAATCGGGTTTGCAGCCGCGCAGTCGAGTGGCGAGCTGCGCGAAGATCGGCATCAGTTGCTCCGGAGTGTACAGCGGGGCAGATTCTTCCGGTGGGACGGCTTCGTTCTCCGACTGCCGACGGAACCCAGGAGGAGGAAGCGGGGCCATTCGCTGGTGGATGGTGCCGACGATGCTGGAGCTTGGACCGATGCAGCTGCCGCTGCCAGTCGCTGGAGTATTGGAATCACACGACGGGGAGCCGGGATGGCTGGAAAGTTCACCTCGTTGATTACAGGAACACGGTTCTTCTTCGGAATGGTCCTGGTGGAAGCCTTCTTCCGGATTTCCAGGAACTCGGCTCGCTTTGGGCAGCCCTTTGTGGTGGCCCGATGTTTGTCGCCACAGTTGGCGCACTTGGGATCGGCCACCTCCATTTTGTCGCACTCGTCAGTCGGATGGGGTTCGCCACACTTGTTGCAGCGCGGTTTCATGCGGCAGTTCCTGGTGCCGTGCCCGAAATTGAAGCAGTTGGTGCATTGCGTGACATCGCGGTGCACTGGCCGATATCGCTCCCAGTCAACGACTGTGTAATTTATAACGCCAACCAGCTTCAGGTCCTTCCAGGTAGTGGAGCCGTGCTCCAGATGGATCAGGTAAAGCTGGTCGCGATATTTCCTCGCCTTGTCGTGACGAGCGATCTTGTGGACGGCTACTGGCTTCAGTCCGCAACTTTCAAGCTCTGCTTGGAGCTCTTCCTCCTTCATGTCGTGAAGTCCTCGCAGCAAAGCCTTGAGCGGCTTCGTGCCGGGGTGGTCATGAGTGTAGTACTCATACTTGTGGACCTCGAGGAACTCCACGACGGATTGATGATGGTCCCTGTTGGCCGGCATCACTTTCACGCCCTCGCTGCAGAGCCGAAAAGTACATTTCAGTCCCTTAGCGATCAGCTGGCGCAAATTCGGCGGATCGCCCTTCACAAACACGGGCGGGCACTTCTCCTTCCGCTCCGGTTGCACCTGCGGCAGCTGCGATTGCTGCTTCTTCCTCTTTTTCGGCGGATTGCCGGCGTCATCAAGCGGCAACGGCGAGAACACGTTGCTCTGCAAAAGCTGCTTGGAGGGGTTACCCGCGCCTCCAAGAGCAGTGCGCTTAGGCACTTTTCCAGCGACCGAATCGACCACCGAGTCTCCCATGACGGGTCCGGGAGAAAATAACGCCAACGCGACAAGCGAAAACGTAAACAGCGAACGAACGAGAAAAAACACTTCGAAAAAAATGTGCGAGCAAAAAACACGTCCGTACGTGTTGCTGTCTCGAACTGGAATGAGATGATTAACACGGTGCATATATTCCCCATCCATAAAAAACTATTTTGGTGTACTTATTGAAATCGCACACCAATACCAACAGATTTTTTTTATAGCAATCCATCGAAAATTGAAATGGACGAATGAAATCTAACATGGATGTAAACAGGTTTCTGCAAAACAAATTAAAAAAGAAGTAGGGTACTTTTAATTACCGATTTCTAATAATCTAATCGTTGATCTCCTATGATCGTTGATCGTCTTATGACAGGTGAAAACATTCCACTAAAAAGCTCAAAATAATCGTTGATGTTCATTTCGCTAAAAGTACGCAATGGAAAGTAGGAACTCTAAAATACATGTTGCTTACAAATTAGTTAGAGTCAGTAGTTGGGCTAGCGTCTACGACAAGAATTAGCTCAATACCCTATACATTAACAATTTTTTCACACAACAATGTTTTTTTCCATAAAAAATTTAAAATTTACCATAAGATAATCAATAAAGAACATTAAATAAACATGAAAATTTTCCAAAAAAAATATTAAAAAGCAATCAAACTGAGCATTTTTTCCATAGATGACCCCTCTTTAAAAGCGAAAAATTTTATCAATTTTATTGCTTTTTTGTATTTTTTATGTAAATTTTCTTATTTCTTTTATTGCTCTTCATTAATTATTTTGATTTTTTAATTTTTATTTTTTTTTATGGGAAAAAAATGTTTATTTTATGGAACATTTTAAAATTGTTTATTGCTGATATTGATTTATTTATGGAAATTTTTTATTTTTTCCGTGGAACTTTCAGAATTCAATATGAAAATATTTTCTTTTATAATTGCAGTTTTTGCTTTTAAAAGTGATAATTTATAACATATTCTATTATATGTACCACAATTACTTACACTTAACCAATTCAAGACAGGCCTATAGTAGGTCTTTGGTTACGCGTGTAGATTTAAAAGCCTTCACTTTAGGACCATTTTGATCAGTTTAGGAAATGTCCTACTGAGTATCCAAGGAGGCACAATGAGGCACGCCGCATGAAGCTTGAGATCCTGGGACTGAGTGAAGTCCGTTGGCCAAACTTAGGAGAACACAGAACGCCGTCGGGACAAGTTCTGCTATACTCAGGTTTACGAGGTGAACACGCTCCCCGGTATCGCGGAGTTGGCTTCCTACTAAGCGCTCAGGCACACTCTGCGCTTATGAAGTGGGAACCTATAAGTGAAAGGATAATCGTTGCCAGACTTAGAACACGGATCCGAAACCTTACTATAATCCAATGTTAGGCGCCAACTGATGCTGCCGATCTGCAAGACAAAGAGAACTTCTACAGTCAACTCAATGCCGTCGTAGATGGAATTCTGAAGGGTGATATCATGATCTGTTTGGGCGACTTCAATTCGAAGATCGGATAGGATAACTCGAACCATGAGCGCATTATGGGACGCCATGGTCTCGGAGAAATGAGCGAAAACGGAGAGCTATTCGCAAAATTTTGTGGTAATAACGACATGGTGATCGGGGGATCGCTCTTCCCTCATCGACCGGTTCACAAGGTCACGTGGGTCTCCCCTTGACGGCTTTACAGAAAATCAAATCGACCACATCTGCATCAGCCGAAAATGGAAACGGAGCCTTCTTGATGTACGGAATAAACTTAGTGCCGATATCGCGTCTGATAATCACCTCCTTATCGGCAAAATACGCCTGCGCATTGCGCGGATTCGTCGGCAGGAGGAAAGAGTTGGACGACGATTCAACACATGCCGACTTGAAGATGCCACGGTGAAACGGTCCTTCGTTGAAGAACTGGAGACGCGTGCTGCAGATATTCCGGAAGCTGGCAGCGTGGAAGACCAATGGACCGCCACCAAGAATGCCTTCATCGCCACCAGCGAGAACAATCTGGACGAACTGCGCACCCAGAGAAAACAATGGATCACCGATGAGACCTGGAGGAAGATAGAGGAGCGAAGAGAAGCCAAAGCCGCGATAGAGCGATCAAAAACCAGAGGAGCCAAAGTCTTAGCCCATCAGCGTAAGCGGCTCTTGAGAAGGAAGCAAAACGCTTATGTCGACGGGACAAGCGAGCGTGGGCAGACTCTCTGGCCGACGAAGGAGAGAGAGTCACCGCAACCGAAGACATTCGCCTCCTCTACGATATCTCACGACGCTTAAGCGAGGCGAAGATGAATGCAACGATGCCTGTGAAAGACGCGAATGATCAGTTATTGACCGACCCAACTGACCAGCTGAAACGCTGTCTCGAGCCCTTCGAACAACTTTTCCAAGTGCCAGCCAGACCATCACCACCTCGGCATGATCTGCCTAGGATCCGACGTATAACACGCGTCAATACCGAAGCTCCATCACTGTTAGAGATTCAAACAGCCATCCAAAGCATGAAATCGAATAAAACCCTAGGGGTCGACCGCATATCAGCCGAGATGCTCAAAGCTGACCCCATGACATCCGCTCAACTACTGCATCGTTTATTTCGTAATATCTGGGACACCGCAACTTTTCCGGTCGACTGGATGCAAGGTATCTTAGTGAAGGTGCCCAAAAAGGGCGATCTGACTGTATGCGATAACTGGCGAGGCATTATGTTGCTGTGTACCGTTCTCAAAGTTCTATGCAAAATTATCCTATCCCGGATTCAGGAGAAGATCGATGCGACTCTCCGTCGGCAGCAGGCCGGATTCCGTGCCGGAAGATCCTGTGTAGACCATATTGTCACGCTCCGCATCATTCTGGAGCAGGTCATCGAATTCGAAGAGTCCCTTTACTTGGTATTCATTGACTACGAAAAAGCTTTCGACCGTCTCAATCACGAGAATATGTGGGGCACCCTGAGGCGCAAGGGTGTTCTTGAGAAAATCATCGGCTTCATCGAAGCGCAGTACGAGGCCTTTTCGTGTAGAGTGCTGCACAATGGGGTCCTGTCCGACCCTAGCCGGGTCGTAGCTGGTGAGAGGCAAGGATGTATTCTAGCACCGTTACTGTTCCTCATCGTAATCCACGAGATTCTGGTAGATGCGATTGACCGTGAACCAAACCGCGGGCTGTTATGGCAGCCTATAACCAACAATCAATATGAAACTGCCGATATTTTCATGGTTCCAGTTTCATAGACTTTGAACGATCCTCGGTACCCAGAAATGTCATTTCAGAACGTTGTTCGTAATTTATGAACGGCCTTTAGAACAAGATTTAGCACTGTCGTCTAGGTAACACTTTCGTTATTTGTTGTGATTTTTCATCCAACAATTGAAGAAAATGGAAATCAACTGTCGTGGAAATGGATCAGGAAAAACTTAATAACTAATATTTTTGCAACTGCCTTGAATTTAATTTTTCCTTTTTTTATTTTTTAGCTACATTATTGTTGTCATCGGTGCATCCAATATGCCAGATGGTGGCCAGACTTGCCGATTTCTCAGTAGTCCTACTGATTTTTCAGTAGTTTTTCGATTCACAGACGAACGATCCAAAACTACGGATTTGTCAAAATTCTTACCCAAAGATACCGCAAAATGTAATATCTGTTGAAGTGTTGGAAGCCTCCTAACCTGTTACACACTACCAGATAACACTTCTTTTTAGTTTGCATGCAACGCAACTCGTCTGGCTCTCCATCCTATTGAGATACTCCTTATCAAACAATTCCTGCTCCATCCGTTACAAATGGCCCACATTCTGAAAATTGCTCGGCAATCTCTCAGCACATGCATATACAAGTGGCCCTTCTCCGATGCTGGTATAGCGCACCTCGATACTTTGCCGTTGGGCAATGATGTTTCAATCCGGAGCATCTCCGGGACGGACAAAAGGAATACGTTTATTATTTGGATCTTAGCATGTTTGATTGTCTGAATACTGACTGATACTTCAAATCTGTTGATTGTTTTGAGATTTTGTGGAAATCTGAATATTGCAGCACTCCTCAACTTCAAATGTGATGATACTGCTTGTTATGGAAACTACAGTTTTTTTTTCTAACGATACTCTGCTTACATGTTTTACCCATCCAAAAAAACAAAGAACTTCATAAATTAATCATTTTTGCTTATAATGTTGAAGATTACCCTATCTAGCCCCTATCTACTCTAGTCGATATGATACGAGGCTACTTAGCTGCCAATCAAAAGGTGGCTAGATTTGAATCCAGGCTGAAGTCCATGGCTCACAAAAATGAGATTCCTGATTGGTTACTTATAAGAAGATGTTCGTTTAACATATCCTGAAAGTGTTCGTATCGGTTGTTCCAACATGATGTTGACTACGCCATACATTCGATACGATTTATTCCATTTCTATCCGATTACTGTCGATATATCAAAAAATCATGTAAATACGTGGTTCTGCATGACTTCTTTGAAAGCATAAGATATATTCGAGCATATTTCAG
Source organism: Armigeres subalbatus (assembly GCF_024139115.2). NCBI lineage: Eukaryota > Metazoa > Arthropoda > Insecta > Diptera > Culicidae > Armigeres > Armigeres subalbatus. The sequence continues at coordinate 45,756 of NW_026941832.1, forward strand.
AAATATATCCGAAACCCATTACCTACATATAGGCTGCTATTGAGATACGACGATTTCAATTCGTTCAATTGCAGTGTTGTTGCTTTTGTTGTTTAGTTAATCATTAGTTCAACCGTCTAAGGGCAAGCCAGAGTAAACGCGACGTGCGATGCGACGCGACGCGACAGTGCAATTTGACAGCCTATTGATAATGATTGTTATTCTTTTACGTGTGTCGCGTCGCGTCGCATCGCTCGTCGCGTTTACTCTGGCTTGCCACTAAGACGAATTAAGTACTCTCCATTTAATTCCACCAATTATTTTCGATATCTTTGCAGACACGTATTTTGACCACAACTGTGTGTTCGTCTTCAGTGTCTCGTACTTGACTCGTACTCATACTCGTACTCGTACTTGAGTCGAGTCAAGTCAAGACACTGAAGACGACCACACAGTTGTGGTCGAAATACATATCTGCAAAGATATCGAAAATAATTGGTGGAATTAAATGGAGAGTACTTAATTCGTCTTAGACGGTTGAATACATTCCACTAAAAGAGCTTAATATATTTTTCTGAATCATTAGTTGTTTGCGGTAAATATTTTCTCAAAGAGTTAAACTAGTTACACGAAAGGTCATGGAGCACATGTAAGATAAAAATAGAGTCATAGCGAATCGAGTATTAAGAAAAAAATAGCTCAACAGCCGAAATTAGTCGCAAATTAGTCAAAATCGCAGACTGAAACTAACTTGCCCTCCTAGGAGTAGCATCCAATGCGTAATTGACGGACCTGATCAGGTTTTGCGCCCACGAATGTTTGTCTAAACTGATGGCATCATCGTCCCTTGAATTGGTAATTGATGAGATGAATGATGTCGGATAATTGCAGCTTATTTCAGTGACTAGCAAATCCACAGAATTCAAAAACGCTGGTGGACTAGGTGGGTAGAGATTGGCGATTTCAAGCCCATTTTTTTATCTGATACGTATGGTTAATGCCTACGGACAAGATGAATTGTTTGTAAGTTTATTCGTTGCAAGTTGTGAACCACCAAAATACCCGATTATTTAAAAACGGGGATGGTCGAGCCTTATCACTGTTACGGTTAACGGCCGTCACAAGGTGGATGCAGCTCCGATTGGTTTAGGTTACATACACATATATTGTAAAGCCTGTCCACGTTAAATTTCGGACACTGAATTAATGTCCAAATGTTTTTCAGCCATTTTATCAATTTGGACGAAGATGAAAACGTGCTAAATGCATCACTTAAACCGGATAGATTCAGCTATGCGAAAATGGATCTTCTCTGCGGTTTGTGAAAATTTTAAAAAATCGCATTGGAAGATGGGTGTCCGAAATTTAACGTGGACAGGCTTTAATTGATTACCTATTTAAATTTTAGCTTTTAATCTTCATCAACCTTATACTATAAAGAAAATACCTATTATTTTAAATTTCAATTTGAATTGTATAACACTATAATATGATACTCCTTATTGAGGAAGCATTTGACAAATGCTTGAGTGCTATAAAACACCGTACAACTCTATGGGAACAAGAAGTGAAATACGACAACACGGAAGCCTAGAACAATGGAAGAAGAATAATTACTATCAAAGGATGGAGAGAACTGGGATGTGGGAAAAATACAGTAGCCGAGGAATTGAGGTTAATCCATTCACCAAGCTACTGGTGTCCGTTGAAGATAAAATTTCCCGTAACAAATTCCGGTACGTTACTGCGTGTAAATTGAAGCTCGTTGACACCCCCGTAGCCGGGAGTGGAGTGTTGTTCCAGTTTAAGAATTACCGCGCACGATTCGTCTCAGCATTCCTTGCCAGTGACCTGCGAGTACCATTCGCCAATTTTGCTAGGCCACACGTCACGTGACCGCTGGACGTCCGTTTTTGAGGTTAGGACCCAGTAAGATTGTGTGGTTTTGTGGTTTTGCGCCCGCTTGCTGGAATCTGAACTGATGCGTTTAGCGTCCGTGTCGGCGGGCAATTGCAGCCCCGGACTACCTACATAATGAGCATCAACTTACGGACCAAGGATACCCGTGCCGGTCACTAGCGAGACCCAGAAGCCAATTCGCAAGATCAGACTCGGCTGGTGGGCAAGTACGCTTGCTACTGAGGAGAAGGACCAGGTAAGGTTGTGTGATTTCGTGCCCGCTTACCGGGAACCCTATCCAGTGCGGCTTGCTTTCGCCAGCGGGCACACGTAAACCGACTGATAAACCGAGGCGAAAGAATTTGCTTCGAATGCCAAGCGGTTCAACCAACGTCAGCCCTGTGGTATACTGATATGGTCTGGTCGCACATATGAGTGTTGTTGAGTCCTCTTTCAGTAAGTTGTCGCCGACCCTGAGAGGGTATAGCCACGGGGCTGGTCAATCATAACATCACTAGATTATTTGTATGTTTTGTTCTTCCGAACGATCCCCGATTATTGACTAAAATGAGAGAATAATTAGTAAATATAAGAAACTTATAATCGGATGAATGATATTAGTCGACATTACGAAATTTCACAGGAAAATCATAAACAAACAAATACGATGATACCCATGGCGACGACAATTAGAACAAATTCAAATTTTCATCAAAGCATTGCTTAGTCATACCGGGTACCGCTGGGTACCGAAATATTAGTACACTGGAACCACAAAATGAGTACTAATTTGCTGTGACCCCAACATCTTGATTATTATATCTATGCTATAACCATGGCGCACCTAGACGACTTCGAATTGGCGGATGACGTTGCACTTCTCGCGTAACGGCGCTCTGATATGCAGAGTAAGCTCAACGACCTTGCCGAGTGCTCCTCTTCGGAAGGTTAGTCATCAACGTCAACAAAACCAAATCTTTGGATGTAAACACGGTGACTCCTTCCAGTTTCACAGTAGCCGGGCAACCAGTGGAGAATGTTGAAAGCTTCCAATATCTTGGTAACCAAATGGCGTCAGACGGCAGTACCAATATCGTCAAGCGCACGGATCAAGAAAGCAACGGCTGCCTTTACGAGTTTAAGAAATATCTGGAAAAACAGGCAGATAAGTGATCGCACCAAAATACGAATTTTCAACTCTAACGTGAAATCTGTGCTGTTATACGCTAGCGAAACATGGTGTTTATAAGTGGAGAACCCTCAACGGCTGCAGGTGTTCATTAACAGATACCTGCGGTATATAATTCGGGCCTGGTGGCCTCACAACGGGATCTCAAACAACGAGCTCCATCGTCGTTGTCACCAGAGGCCAATAGCAACAGAAATTCGAGATCGGAAATGGGGCTGGGTCGGCCACACTCTACTTAGGGGCGGAAACGAAATATGTAAACAAGCATTAGACTGGAACCCAACGATTAAAGCGATAGCTGGGCAACGCTCAGGGTGGAGATCTTTCAACTCGGCCCTTTGCAGCACCGGAGGTGTACAGGATCCATAAGTAAGTAAAGTAAATATCCAAGGGAACAAGAAAACATAATTTCCGTTTTGTTTTTTATAAAAATCATGTAGTTTGAGATGTCACACGACCTGTTTTGACTGAATTTAGCAAATGTCCATTCCGTTGGTTCTCCCTTGTTATGAAATGGCCATGAAAACACAATTTATATTAAGATTAATACACCACTACCACTAGGTATTCCAATCTGCCAAATTCACGATTCAGCCATCTTGGATCTTTGTATGGCAGAGCCATGAAAAATGAATTTTTCACCCCCGCCTTCTTCTCTTCCACAAACTTGGCTGATTGGAGCACCTAGTACTGTATTCATCTTAATTTATACTATTGCTTCGAGAAATCACAAAGTGTGAGGGGTAACACATCACCTGTTTTGATTCAATTTAGAAAATTTTCCGTACTGCGAATTGACTCGAAACTAGTACGATTCGAAAATTTGGATCCATTCAGGAGATGCAAGTCGTAGCGAAGGAATTGATCAAGAAAGCTTTTCGTACCGGTTGAAAACAATGACTTTGAAGCACTTTTGTACTCAGTTTTGTTACACGCTGGAGTAAGACTTTCTCGTGGAGTGCAAATTTCACTTAACCCTCGACATAAATAAAAATTATTAGAGTTTTTTTTATTTAAAGCCGACCGACAAGAAGGTCGAGAAAACACAACGGTCGCGATTCGCAAATTTGTTCTGTTGGTTTGATAATCATTGACCCAATTTATAATGACATCACCATTGAAATGAATCGAAGTGAACTTCTAGCTCTACGTAGAAGAAGCACCAATT
>NW_026941833.1:0-31961 GCF_024139115.2 Armigeres subalbatus
TTTCTCACAATCCATACACTCTGAAAATAATCTATACTAAATAGATTAAAATTCATTCTAACTGGCTATTTGCCTGGTTGACCCCGAGTTCGTTTAAATGCAGGTTATACGCGATTAGTATAACTTTGATGAATACGGTATATAGTATAAGTAAGCACTATAATTGTTTAGTTTATTTTTGTTTTGGTTATAGTTTCTAGGTTATGTTTTTTTTATTATTCTACATTAATAATTTAATTTAATAATTATAACTAATCAAATGAAAAGCCAGATAAAATAAAAACATATGCTTTATTCCCAATATAACAGTAATGCTGTATACCCTGTATACCATTATATGAGTCACAACGATGGTGTTGAACTCGGTCAGAGTCTGAAACCTCGGTTACATTTTCAATATTTCGTCATTTTTGTGGTGGTCGTTGATGCCTGCGATGATTCGCTAGCCGTAACACTAGAAACGCACAAGGGATCACCTGAGATATGGAACCGGAACGTTGTTAAAAAGCTGACTGATGGAATGCGTGTTGTTGATCGACCTAGATCTAGATCCGGGGCTTAGACGTACGCCGTGGTTCTACCACCTCCGTAGTGTAGGTAATCTGGGGAGAAATAATGAACTGATTATAAACACCCTGCAAAATTGATGCAATCTTACTAAAAAATAGGGAAAGATTTTTACGATGCAATGGTCCACAGGGAACAAGGGCAACCGTTCCATCGTTCCCGTGTCGTTGCGAACCGACGTTGCGTTTTGTGCTTGGTTCCGAAATCAGATAGTAACTTCTTAAACGATTGTTGTTCAGTGTTCGCTGCCTCTCTTGATCCAGCAATCAAAATGCTCCGGACGTTACATCCGAGAATACACATGTTGTCAATGGTTTTGTGAATTGTTTCACACAGAGGTATGCATTCAGGACGGGAACAATCAGCAAGCCGGAGTCACTTGGATGTTGTCGTTGAGGCATCGTCCTTCTGTGTTCTAATTTGTCCACTGTGTTCCAATTTGGGATTTTTGTAAGTTAGCTTGCAGTCAATGAGAAACAGCTTTACTTTGGTGCCCGTATTTTCTTCTGGAAAACAGATTAGCAATCTAAATTCCACCAGACACTGCTCAAACTTACATTGTTGCACATTTTATGATGGAAATAATTTAGTTTTGTGCGGATTTGAACACGAAAACCAATTAAAATTTGGAGCAACATGTTATCGCGACTTGTTGAATTTTGCGAAAGATAGAATACAAACAAAAATATGTTTGCTTTATTCTGGTCTAGTATAAATGATAATGGTCGATACACAGAAACAACAAACATTATTTTTACAAATATTTTGAGCTTTCTTTTTGAAAAGTAGCCAGTTTTCTTGAAAATAAAAGTGTTTTTTTCAGAATCGAAAGTTTTACTTTTGGAGAAAAATTATTTTTCGTCGGGTTCCAGTATAAATTTAAAAGTTCATCTTTTCAATTTAAAAATTGTTAAACTGTCATTTCCCCAGACAAAAACATATTTTCTTTGACAGATAGTAGTTGCGCAAGAAAGAGAGGAAACATGTTTACAGTTTTTTTCTACACTCGCGCGAAAAAAAAAGTTCGTTAGTGCTTGCGGAATTTAGCACCGTTTTGTGTGTTTGATTATTTAAATAATTACAAGTCCCGGAAAAAAGTGCGTCGAATGTGGGAATAAAAATGGTACCCCTTAATACACCCGACATCATTGCCAGAAAACACCAGACATCATTGCCAATCGTGCTACTAGTTCGAAACGCTGGTCATCTTACGATATCAAAAGGTAGGTTTTTTTTTACGAGAACAAAAAGTGTCGGTGGCAGGCATTTTACCGGGACTGGTTGGCGAAGCACCGAGGCTGGTTGGCATTATTGTGATCAATACGATATTTATGCCAGATTTTCCTTTCTTTTCTTATGCATTTATATAGATATATAATTATTACCGACAGGAAATTAATGGTGCAACCTCCACAGATGACTACGAAGCTCATCTTCACCCTGACTAGGAGCTGGATCACGGACTGTGGGAGATGCTGCATTTTGTGATTAGTGAATAAAAATGTTATAAATAAATGAAATAAAATGTAAAAGATATTCATTGTGATTTGATTACTTATATTTGAGATGGAAAGATGACTAAAGGGTACAAGGAGGGGAGGGGGTTTACTTTAGTTGAAATGAAAATATTTTGCTCTATTTGTTACAGTATAAACATTTTCATTTGAATCATTTGACAGTTCTACAATTTGATTTTAAATGGTCAAACTTTTAATTTCAGAGCGGCATGTCACTTTTGGATCATGGTTGTTGAAAAAGTTTGCGTACTTTTATTTTGATCATGCGGTACTCTCTACCTCGCTCTCTACGAAAAAGAACCAACGTAACTTTTTAAATTTACCAATGGTTTTTTTAATTTTATGAATGAATTTTCTTTCTGTGTAGTATACTTTTTATATTATGTAAAGTATAACACTAAAAAATTACCAGAAAGATTAATTATTAATCCTTTAGAGATTTATTTTATTTCTGAGTGTACGTTAAACCTATACACTCAGAAATAAAATAAATCTAGACTGCTTTTGAATAGGTCGAATGTGCAACTTAGAACATTCGGAGAAAACGATTGACAATGTTTCCAAAGAGAAAATTAAATGTTATTTAACTAAAATAAATCAAATCTGTCAAAATTTGTCACGTAAAATTTCAAATAAAATCGTTTTATTAAACTATTATAAGTTCATCATGATTTTTTCACAAGAAACTAATATTTTGATCATAAAATTATTTTGCGGCGTTTTGAAAAATGTACTATACATTCGACCTAAACGATGCGACCTTATACCAAGCACCATGTTACTTTCGACTACGCTGCTACGACTGTTTTCCATGTGACATGTACATTCGTCAATGTACATCGGACCGGTTGACAGATGCCGTTGAACATAAGACCTATCGTACAAATACTGATCCCAGTACCAGGAACTAATAATTCCAGTACCAGGAACTAATAGTTCCTGCCAGTACTGCGGCAAGTGTGCTCCCAAGAACCCTGCCAGAAGGAACACCCCAACTAACTTGAAGCTCCACAAGCACATAACATAGCGAAGTCATTACACCTCTCAGATCACACCCAAGCTGCTCACTTAGAATACTGGCAGTTCTGGAACCCCGGAACGAACCCATATCCATACAAAATTACTGTATAAAGTAAGTTTGAATTGGGTTGTTTAGCAAAAGAAAATATGAGGTTTTTATAGTTTAACATAAAGAGCATGCTTTCCTGATCTCCAACATATTTTTAATTTGTTTGTAAACCTTTTATTTACATTTTGTGCAGCAAACAATAAGCCATTTCAATCGATAGAATGACACTAACATTCGTAGAATGACATTTGGCCCATGCAGCATAAGAACAAATTTTTAGTCCCATACAAATTTAAAATGCAAATTAAAAAATAGTTCCGGGGCTCCAAAATATCTGAAAATTGGGGTTAGGCTCTGTTTTTATGCAGATTCAGAATATGTAAAAACATATATACCCCTAAACAACCCAATTTGCCTCAGATGAAAACCTGGTTAGTCGATAAAAATGTTTGATCTTCCACCAAATTTGCAAACTAAATCTAACTTTGGAAGTGGTTTTGAGAATTGGTGCATACATTATACTTCAAACTTTGATTAGATTTAATATACAAGTTTTCTATGGTTTACAGCATTTGCATCACCCTTGTCTACGTGGTAAACGGAAATATCCAGCAATATAATAACCACGATGAAATTCCTGCCATCTGCTATCATCCCCATGGGGCCCCATACACGCTCCGACATGTTGTACAACTTTGACTCCGCCCCCAGGAAATTGGGTTCGGTCAGAGCAAAGTCGGCTCGTCTGTGGGCAAGTTGTACAACTTGATTAAATTCAATAAATAATAGCTAAATCTCGCAGTCGCACATCTTACCATCTTACCATCACTAGCGTTTCATATCAATAAACTACAATTAACTACAAATACCTATCAAAAACAATATGTGATCGGTCATTTTCAGCAGAGAAGTTAAAAATCCAATCGAATGGATTGGTGACAGTAACGGCAATATTTGACAGAAACTAGATGGAATGGACTAACTATCAAATTCTACCATTACCGTCGTTGTTCCTTTCCACTGCGTTTGGGGTGTATAGGTGATTCATTTTCGAAGTTATGCGCAAAACTTCCAAATTTGGAGCCGTGGACAAATCGGTACAATTACTCTATATAACATGATACAATTCGTAAACTGAATGCCTTATTAGTAACTGTTCTGATTTACCTTTGGTGCATATAAAATAAACACCTATATTTATTAATATTAGTTACCTACAATCAACTGTTCCGACAGTTGACTTTTCTCGCCAAAAAAAAAAAAAAACGCTCGATAGATCCTCCCACTTCTGTAAGAATAACTTTTCTACTGATTTTGTTTTGTATTTCCCATTAGCACAACTGAGTTCCTCCGACCTTAGTACTGTAACCGCCGTAATATATTTCAATGTTTGATACATAATTCAAAGACTAAGAGAGCAAACTGCGTTATGCTTCAATAAGTATACGAATGTTTTCCTACTTGTAATGCTTTTTAATATATTATTATGTAATACATAATCAGATATTAGTTACGGAATCGTGATGTCATTATATGTTCAAATGATGACGAGTAACTCAAGTACACTTTTCCGTATTATTTTTATTACGTATTATTTTATTACCTTACAAAAGTTTAACCACCGACGCACCGACGTGTCACTGACGCTCTCTGATTGTCTCACACTTTTTAACGGTCATTCGCTTTTGCGGGCGATCGCTCCTGTCAAATGAGCTAAAGCACAACTCTGCTGCAATGTTAAAACACGTAGGTTGGTGGCTGAGCTATGAAAACTTCGCGAGCCATTATGGAGGTGGCGGTAGTGTTCGATGGTTTTTCATCATGGCGTCGTGGGCAGCAAATTTGAATTATTTTCCATTAGGTGACACGTCGGTTCGTCGGTGGTTTAACTTCCGGTTTGCACGATACACGTTTCGCCTCACTCCCATTACACTTCACAGCTTCGACGACAGGTTCCAAATCACAATTTGCTTCAACCATTCACTACATATACACTTATTTAACTCCAAGCTTCTTTTCCAGTAATGGGTTTCTCTGATGGTGGTGGGTGGGGAGTGTTGGCACCATTGTATCATGATGATGTGCGGCATCAGAACATTCCACATGCCTATGAAACTGAGCTTCATGGCCACATTGATCTTAGCCGGGTTGTGCGGCAAATGTGACCATCAATTAGTGTTCTCGCTTGGTGCAGTCGGCATAGCCGAGTTGTCTGAATCTTGATTTAAGCAGCTTTCAATGGCGACAGGGCAATGTCGGTGAAGAATCCAGTCAAGGCGGATGCAGCCAAATACACATTGTTCATCATATTGGCGTACTGGATTTTAAATAATTCACACAGATCAAAATTAATAGCATCCTGTACCTAGTATTCGAAGAACATTGGAGCCCATCCTTGGCCTCACCGTGGATGCTCTCTTGAGCAACAGCGACCTTGAACCCGTGGAGCAGAATCTTGTATTTAGCAGCACTGGCCTTCATATGATGCTTGACAAAATCTAATGGCACGATGGCAGTGTGTGTCAAATCAGAACACAGAATGCCATCAACGGTGCACAGTCCGGAACTCGTTCGAACCGAATTCGACTCCCTTAGTGGCAACAGTCGGAATATCCACATCTTCTCGATGGCACAAGCACACCATCACAGAGCTGGCACTATGTGAAAACATCTGCGGACTTGAAGGAGCAGCAGCCTACATCATTCATCTTAGGTGGCTCGCCAGCTTGAAAGGGCTTGATGAGATAAGGGATCTATCTCTGACGGATCCTGTAATGGTCCATGTACTCCGAGTTGCATTCCATCTGTAAATTCAAAATTGAAAAATGCTGTTGAAATTATCTGTATGATTTATGCGTGAATTATTAGGAAGCAAAAGGTGATAAATTTGAATACTTACCATAATTTCTTTTGTTTAATTTACTGACTGTATGTACATACATAGGTAAATTGGAAAAATAAAAATATATCGTCAAGGAATAAGTTTCAGGCTGCCAACAAACAGGTCGTATGTCCACTTTTTCTCAATTTGACAGATTCCGTACATCGGACCTTTTGTTGACATAAGGTCGAATACACGGAATATGAAATTAACCCATTTTTTGCAATAAACGACCTTTTTCGATATTAGGTCGAATGATCGATTTTCGTTATTTTAAAGGAATTGTCATTTAGGTCGAATTTTATTAATAAAATAGCATAATGCAAAAATAAGATTCAGTAATAATTTTTTTTATACAGATAGAAGTATACATACTCTATCTACTGATGTAACTAACTCGATTTGTCCATTTTTGTTACATACGACCTATTCAAAAAGCAGTCTAGAAATCTCTAAAGGATTAAAAATTAATCTTTCTGGTAATTTTTTAGTGTTATACTTTACATAGTATAAAAAGTATACTATCGACCATTATCATTTATACTAGACCAGAATAAAGCAAACATATTTTTGTTTGTATTCTATCTTTCGCAAAATTCAACAAGTCGCGATAACATGTTGCTCCAAATTTTAATTGGTTTTCGTGTTCAAATCCGCACAAAACTAAATTATTTCCATCATAAAATGTGCAACAATGTAAGTTTGAGCAGTGTCTGGTGGAATTTAGATTGCTAATCTGTTTTCCAGAAGAAAATACGGGCACCAAAGTAAAGCTGTTTCTCATTGACTGCAAGCTAACTTACAAAAATCCCAAATTGGAACACAGTGGACAAATTAGAACACAGAAGGACGATGCCTCAACGACAACATCCAAGTGACTCCGGCTTGCTGATTGTTCCCGTCCTGAATGCATATCTCTGTGTGAAACAATTCACAAAACCATTGACAACATGTGTATTCTCGGATGTAACGTCCGGAGCATTTTGATTGCTGGATCAAGAGAGGCAGCGAACACTGAACAACAATCGTTTAAGAAGTTACTATTCGATTTCGGAACTAAGCACAAAACGCAACGTCGGTTCGCAACGACACGGGAACGATGGAACGGTTCCCCTTGTTCCCTGCGGACCATTGCATCGTAAAAATTTTTCCCTATTTTTTAGTAAGATTGCATCAATTTTGCAGGGTGTTTATAATCAGTTCATTATTTCTCCCCAGATTACCTACACTACGGAGGTGGTAGAACCACGGCGTACGTCTAAGCCCCGGATCTAGATCTAGGTCGATCAACAACACACATTCCATTAGTCAGCTTTTTAACTACGTTCCGGCTCCATATCTCAGGTGATCCCTTGTGCGTTTCTAGCAGGCTACTGACATCCTATTGTTCAGCCCATCGACAGATCGTAGCCAGGATGTCCTGGGCTATAATTTTTTTCATACTGCATTTCAATGATGACAGCGGTCTATGTCTATTGATGATGATGACACCGCGCTTGTCACCGGCTCGGTTTCTAGTGTTACGGCTAGCGAATCATCGCAGGCATCAACGACCACCACAAAAATGACGAAATATTGAAAATGTAACCGAGGTTTCAGACTCTGACCGAGTTCAACACCATCGTTGTGACTCATATAATGGTATACAGGGTATACAGCATTACTGTTATATTGGAAATAAAGCATATGTTTTTATTTTATCTGGCTTTTCATTTGATTAGTTATAATTATTAAATTAAATTATTAATGTAAAACAATAAAAACAAACATAACCTAGAAACTTTAACCAAAACAAAAATAAACTAAACAATAATAGTGCTTACTTATACTATATACCGTATTCATCAAAGTTATACTAATCGCGTATAACCTGCATTTAAACGAACTCGGGGTCAACCAGGCAAATAGCCAGTTAGAATGAATTTTAATCTATTTAGTATAGATTATTTTCAGAGTGTAGATAGTAGAATCTATAGATGAGCGAAAGCATGGCTGAGTCGATTTTTTTGCCCGTGCGCACGCGCATATGACGTCACAGCCCTTAACGTTTCCATTGAAATCGTGACGTCATGCTCGTTTGGAGACACGTTTGACAGTTCGTTTGGAGACAGAGGATTTATCTTCGCTCATCTATATATTCCACTATTGTCGGCGTAGCACCAAGTTAGAATTCGGAAGTCGGGACTTCCGAACCGAACTTTCTTCCGAAGTTTTTTGTCAAACTAATTGATGCGTTGTTTAGCGCATCTTTAGTCGAATCCAGCGCACTACTTCCGAAGTTGAGAAAGTTGCCTGTATCTGGAGAAAAATCCAACTTCGGTATAAAAAGCGGTATAAATTTATTCCGGATAGACAATATCTATAGTTAAACCTAACTTCGGAAGTGGTGCTTTCATTTGGTGATGTGCTACAGCGCACCACTTCCGAAATTAGGTTTAACGTATGGATTGTGAGATAAATCCAATTTCGATAGCGGCTATTGGATTTGGTTCTAAACTATAAACAACAGTGTTAATTCTCTACCACCTTTTTGTTATGGCGAGGCAATTTTTATGCACACTTTTGTTTTCGATATTTTATCAAAATTAAACACTCAATCATGCAGCAATATAACGATGTGGTATGCTTGAGATACCTGCTTGATTATAGGGACTCGAAAAAGAATTTATTTGCAGTAACTAACCGAATATAAAAATGTTCACATTAACGATTGCGCCCTAACACCGGCACTCAACTAAACTATCTCATAATCATCATAAGCCTCATCTTATGAAGCGTGGAAAAATAATCTAATTCCATTTTCATAGAGCCTCTTATGATAACTACTTGGCTCTTATGAAGTTCATAAAATTTATCTATAGAAAAAATGAAACATAAGAGTTGTCTTATGATTTTCATTTCTACCCTTGATGTGAAAAACTCATAAGACAAATCTTATGAAATGAGAAATCAACATGGTAGAAAATGCAGTGGATGAATTAATTATTATCGCAATTTTATTCTTCGGTATACACTAGCGGAGTGCGGGCATATATTTATTTCGACATGCGCGATTGTAAACTATCTTATATCTATTTGCCATCAATCGGGATAATTTTGAATTCTATTATTGATCAGTTAAAGCAGTTGGATATGTGAATTGGAAGATCAGAAAAGTAAGTAAATTTTTCCTCTTTTTGAGGTTTTCTATCCTGTCATTCTATCCATCTAAAATCAAAATTTATATTTACAGAAGTTTGTCGATGCAGGACACCAGTTCAGGAAAAAGTACCATTCAACATTTCGCACTACCAGAAGAGGGGAACACCGACGATGAGACTCTCGAGTTTCCCAACTGGTGCAATGATATATGATATACTATCTCGACGAAAAATAAATCAAACGAATAAGAAAGTGCATATGATTAGTTAGATTATTAAATAATCAGAAAAAATAGAATAAAATGTTATATTTAAAATGATTTGTAGCATTATTTTTTTTTTTTTGATCTCGTGAGAAAGCAAATCGTGTTGAAAATATTATGTCCTTCATAGGCAAGAATGATTGATGTTCATAAGATTCAGTTATGAATTTCGTTATGGGCTCTGACAAATCTTGATATTTTCATAAGAAAAACTTATGAAAATCATTCTCGGTCAAATAACACACGGTTCATAAGAAAATCGTACAAACTTTGTAAGTAATTCTTATAGCAAAAAAACATAAGATATTCGTATGATTATCACTAGTTTTCTTGGCTGAGTGTACAAAATCGTGTTCTAAACGAGCAGGAGACCTGTCAAATGCGGCACATGTCGCCACTCTTAATTACATACACTCTGGAGAGAATATATTTTTTTTATATGTTTATATTTTTTTCCACATATGAGTCTTTTTGATAAGTCATTCAGTGTCCATTTGTCAATCATTAATGATTTCGATGATATCAGGTTCAGTAACGCTGATGATGGGTAACGCTTGGTTTGTTTTGTAAACAAATTGAAACAAAAATATTGTGCTATTAATAGAGATGAGTGACGTTTAGCGCTCGCACACTAATGTGCAATTCGTCATGTGTAAAAACATATTTGTTTTCCTTCTGCTCATAACCTCAAAAATGATCGGGTCATCACAATGATTTCAAAAGAGTCAAAAATATATAAATCTCGCTTAACTTTTCAAAGGTCCTGAGTAACATTTTTTCATGAATTAATTTGAGTAGTGCAATCAAAAGCTTTCGTATTGTTCTGTTGATTGCGCTATTCAAATTAATCCATGAAAAATGTTACTTAGGACCTTTGAAAAGTTAAGCGAGAAATATACTCTTTGCTGAGTTGCACTATCTAGGAGTGTTTGTTTTCCTTTATCGCCACTCAAGCAGACCCCACACGAGGCATATATTGACAATACTGTTTTTGTCAAACTTTTCATCAAACTTTTCTTCAATATTTTCACTGATGGCACAGCATGGCCGTAGCTGAAGAAAAACTCAATTTTTCTTGAACTAAAACGAATCAAATAGCGGTATAACGCACAAAACACGCACACACCCAACCGTTATCGACTCCTGTGGGCAAACTGCGGGGGAGATGAGGGAAATATTGAAAGGAATATCAAACTTTTCTGATTTCCCTCAATATTTACTTCAATATTTTGGGTTCGCACTCACATCATCAATCTTTTCTTCAATAATTAAGAGTTTGTCAAACTTTTTCCGTCGTGTGGGTCTGCTTCACACATTCGGACGTGAGAATCTCAATATGCAACATTTCAAAAACTAATAAATTCTCGCGTGATTTTTGAAAACGTCGTATGTCCAAATGAGAGACTCTCTTTCAATACGCTCTCTGTCACTAATATTCAAGCTAGTTTTGCATTTATTGCAATGTTTTCACCTCAACACGCAGACAAAGCAATTCGCTTTGACGAAGTTGAGCTGCTGCCATCTCGCGGAGACAGACGTGTGCGTGAAATCACGGTATTTCAACATGGTGAAGTATAGGAAGTATATTTTAAAATGCTTCTAAAATGATATTAACAGTGATATATTCAAAACTTTTAAATGCATAGGGTTAGAATTTTCAAAAACTACATTTTAGACTACAAATCTAAACATGTTTTTTTAATCGAAATAATTAGACTTTTGTGTTGCCAATCTAAAAGTAAATTAAATTTCTAACCCGAATAATTAAACTATTTTTGGCTAAAATGTGTTTTAACGTTTTAACAATCATTTTAAAATTGACGTTCTATATCCCTTGCCGGGTGAAATAAAAAAGCATCATTCGGCCCCCATTTTGTTTTCTCGCTTTCGTCAGTGCCAATTCTCTTCAGATCTCTGTTAAAAAATCCGATGTAAATGTTAGTATGGCTTCGTAATAATCGAAAGAGAAAGTAAACAAAGAGAGCCTCTCTTTTGGACTTACGACGTTTTCAAAAATCACGCGAGAATTAATTAAAAAATAGTTTCGGTTGTAAAGCAGACATGAGTGCATCAGCGGTGTTTTTAAATATTTGCCGTGTTTGTCTAAATAGTGTAGAAAAGCATAAATCATTTCCAATTGATGCTATTGAAGAAATAAGTGGAATAAGTTATCGCCAATTTCTGAACAGATTGATCCGTGATGGAAGACAGGTAAGAAACAACAGAAAAGTTAGCTGAGTATGCATGGTAGCGGAAAAAGTTCTGAATTACATATCTGAAAGCTTATATGGGGGACACACTTGTGGTATTCGTACCATTAGGCTTTCAGCGATCGTATACGTACACGCACGTTTCACTCACACTTTTACTCGGTTTGTTTGCAACCACGAGCAGCTGTCACGGCAAAATCAAATGGGATTGTTTGCAACCACGAACCTGCGTTCGTGTTGGTGAGAAATGTCGGCGAGACCCTAATGGTACAAAAATCTTGGAAATGAGTGCCATACCAATTATTGTTTTCATTAAAGATACCCTTGAAATTATTTTCTTGTCGCCTTGTACCATGGTACGAATACCACAAGTGTGTGCCCTATATTATCTCAATTTTTGAATATTTTCCAAAATGTATCTATCATACTGTTCGAAACTTTTTCCGTATCATACTTCAATCAGATTTTAATTACAATTTGTCTAGAATTTATTATAAGCATTTTAAAATTATCTTCCTATGCTGAGCTGTAGGATCTGTCAAAGTTAACACCGTCGTGTCTTCTTCTTATTTTTACTTGTATTCGTCTATACACGGAAGCTCTCAAGTACCCATTAATGGGTATTTTCGTACCCATTTTGAAAAAAGCGGCATAACTCATTAAATGAGTAAACTCGATTTACTCATTAATGAGTATTCCCACTGAACTTCAAATAATGGGTAATTTTTGCTCTCGAATTTCATTAACAAAATGGGTAAATAAATCCCATTTTTTATTTTGGTGGATTTGAGGTTATGTAACATAAATAATTTGTGTATTTATTCAGATTGAATTATACGAAAACCTCGACAAAAACGATCGTATTTATAGAACATAGGCAATAATTTATTAGTTAATTATCGTTTTCCGAAACAATTTGATTCAACTTTGGGGCCCATTCAGCCGGCGTCATCCATCCGGCTTTCTGGAAACGATCTCAGCTTCCACCTTCTCCGTCCACAAATGGTATGTTTCCTCGATGGTTCTCTGTGCGGGATAGTGTTCATGCTTGCAAAACAAAGCTGTGAATCAAAGAAATCCTATAGAAAAATCCAATATTATTGCGAATAGAAAAACTTACTTTTCGGCTCATCAAAATTCTACCATCATAGTCGGATGTCCAGTCTCGTGTCGTTTTCTGGCAGGAACCATTTCCGAATCTCACCGACTTTGAAGGGAGCACAAGTTCCGTAATTTTTATAATATTTTTAAATATCAATCACTTCTGCAAAAATGATGCGGTGGCTGAACGAATAATTCACGGATGATGTTTACCCATATAAGCTATTTTATAAAAAGCTCAAATGACAGGAGACCTAACACTAATATTTACATTTTACAAGGAACATTTGCGAAAATGGAATGAAATGATGATGATGATGGCGAATTGATGATGGTTTGCATGCAAATTTACCAAAACAAAGACCGAGCTGTCCACTCAAAATTTCGATCAGCTGTTCGAATCTGTCTCGTAAAATGGCTTATTAACATTGTTGGAAGGGAATGTATAAATTGTGGTTAATGTACACGGAAACAAAAACTACCCCAAAGTAAGTTCATTTGACTCAACTTCGATCTTCCGTGGAAGAAGGCAAATTTGGGTAAAAGCTAATTAACTTATTTTTGGGTAAATGCTTTGAAAGGTCCAAAAGGTAGTTTCATGCGACCAAGATAAACCCAGCAGTGAGTAAAATTAACCTAGCCAAACAGAATGAATATGCACGATACCACATATTCAAGGGTTGTCAAAATGTCGAGGATGATGGAAAGGGGAATGTACAAAAGTACAGTGAGTACGAACGTAGAGCTGGAGAGAGAGAAGGTGAAACTGTAAAAGGGATGGTTAAAATTAAATAAAAACACTAGGAGCCGTACACTTATTATGTAAGGGATTTTTCTGGAATTTTCAATCCCTCCCCTGTAAGAATTGTTTTCATGCAAATGCTTTTTTATTTATATGGTGCGTAAAAAAATGACATACCCTCCCTCCCCTATAAGTGCTTACGCAATATGTGTACGGCCCCCTACCTAATTGCATTTACTTTTTATTGTATTATTAAAACAAATTCCTGGTACAATTTCAAGGTATATTAAGGTACATAAAGATGTACACCCAGGTTTTTTTACACGGTTGGAATTCATTAATTTCTCAGTTAACCTTTCACAGACTTTTAAATAACCCCTGAATTTTCTTTGATTTTTCCGAATTTTTCGTGGGGTTAACTCATTCTTTCATTGACGGTGAAGGTCTTAAACGACTAAAACCAAACCGTGTAAAAAACCTGGGTGTATAGCTATAAAAATAAAGGTTCCCCCAAACACATACGATGCGACAATCACGCCGCGATTCTAATGCATGGAGACAGCGATCCTGTCGCCGTCGATATGGAAGCGCAAATGGAAAATAGCCTGCAGCGACCCAACGGTAGAATCGCGGCGACTAGTTGTCGCCGTCGCGACGATGAAATCGCTTAGGTCTGTGGGAGCCTCAAAACTTTATCTTATTCCTCCGCAAGGTTTATGGAGAATTCTCGGTATTTCGCCGACAACAGATTAACTGATGCCTTCGTACTGCTTTGCATAATGTTGAATACATTTATGGCCACCAAGTCATTTAGCTTTCTCAGCAATACTGGAACTTCCAAGGCGAACACGTGGAACGATTTGAAGAGAGTTTCACTAGCCCGCAGGCTCGACGTACCGCATGGCGCCACATGCTTATTAAAAATGATGTAGAAATTACCGCGTTTGTAACGGTCTCCTACACAGATGATGTGCGGTTCGATGGGAGATGTCATTGCTGCTTGCTTAACCGCCAAAAGCTCGTTGTATCCGACTTCTTCGTTGCGAAGGAAACTGGCCCATCTCACTAAGGGCAAAGCGAACATTTCATCCGTACTTAGGTTCTGCATATTACATTGCCTTTTGATGCCTCGATTGGACAGCTTTTCATAAGGCGCAATGCTCCTCGGATGTATTCTGGAATATAGAAACCAAATTAAAAAACCAGATTAATCCACCTAACAGTGATGATGCCTTTTCGTGCATTATAAAATATATTGAAAAAAATCACATTAGAAAGATCAAAAAGCTCTTTAGGGGATAGATCGCATATTTTCGATCATTTTGCATGGTTTGGCATTGATTAGAATGCATTGCTACCATTTTTGAAAAATGATTTTGAATTTTTTTTCCAAGAGGAGACCCTTGGGAAAATTACAATGATTTTTCAATCATTCCGTAATGCAATGTCCGATCGGGCCAATTTTCAATAGCAAACAATGGGATCGCATTCCCCGTTCCAAAAATCAACAAAATCGACATAATGAGCCTTCCTCTGCCAGATAGGGGAAATTATTTTTTAAGAAAATCGTTTACTTTCTACGAAATCAATAAAATAATGTTTAGTTTACAAAATCATGTACGCTCAAATTGCAAAGTGGCTCGGTATCGAGATTTATACCAATCAAAGCATGTATTATTTCGATTTTATTTTTTTATTTCTATAAAATACGTACCGTCTTCCACGTCGTTCCAAATGCTCTCGTCCAACAATAATCCCGTTCGAAGCAGTACCTTTAGATGATGAGTGCCGGAGTTCTGATGAATTCTCTGGAACGCTTGTATTATCTGTGAACGATAAAGTGAACAAATAAATAGAAGTTTTCTAATTATTCATTGTAAGTATTTACCATTTCTCCATCATAAGCTAATAGATGTGGAAATTTTTCAACGATCGCATCGCATTTATTGCCTGCTTCTCCATGCAGTAATGATTTGTGTAAAACGAAGGTTAATGTCATGCCTTCTGATATTTGCCGCGCATTCGTTGATGTTGGCAAGAGTGCAGAAAGATGGGCCGCCACTTGATTCACTTCATCGTCGACAAAAAGCTTTTCCTTTTTCGATCTTCGGAATTGTCTGTTTTCCGGTAATACGTCTTTTCTCATATTACTAACACGAGTTTCAATCAATCCAGTATGAGCTCCATGCTCAAGCCCACCATGACGCCAAAAGAAATAAGACTGAAAATTAAAATAATATTTAATCTTTATTAGTTTCGTAGAGGATTCTCTACGAGCTATTACTGCCAGTAGTTTCATATCAGTCCCATCTTGGTTTTCCGCATACTGAGATAATAGCCAATGAAGTTCAAAACCGCATTTTCCATGCAAAACTTTGAAAAATATTATAGAGGGAATGACGGCTTTGGCAGATTTTGTTCTATTATTGTCAGGGGGGTTTTCTGTAACCAATTATACTCAAATTTGGCCTAAACATTCTTTGCATATCAAAGAATATTGTGGCCGAATTTCATAAAATTTGGTCAACAAAAACCCCCTGACAATAATAGAACAAAACTTGTCAAAGCCGTCATTTCCCCTAATTTCAAATATTTTCTGATCTAGTTGAAATTTTGTTGAGTGATTGCTTATTCGACGAATTCTCGTGAAACGATTTGATTCAATTAAAAAATGTTTAAATTTGAGGTAATCAGCCCATGTACATTCTTAATGGGACTGGATGCGAGAACATTCGATATGGAACAAAATCTAATTTTTATCAAGTTTATGAGAAGTACGATAAAATTGAATGCTATTCATGGACTTAACTCTAAAATGACGAAAGCATATCAAAATGGGACTGATATGCGAGTGCCGGCAGTATATCACATGTTATTGAATTACTCGATGTCAAAGTTTACACGCCCAATGTGGCATTCCATGTAGAAATACTATACATCGCGTAATGAAGCTCGTAGTATGAATAACCTTTTAAGGCCAATCCACAATGATGAGCGCAGCGGCGCGTTTTGACAGAAAATACATGGGTCAAATATCAAAACGCGACGCTGCCCTCACCATTATGGCCAGGCCTTTAGTATACTTTATTAGATTAAAATTTTACCTCATGTGGCGCATCTTCAGTGATCCGTGTGGCAGCTAGATGAGGAAATTGTTCAATAATACGACAGGCCAATTGCTGCTTCTCTTGCCAGGTAGGATATCTAAAAAGCATACGTAAAAGATTTAAACTTATGGCATAAAAGAAAATTTTGCATTTAGTGACATGAATAAAAAAATAATAATGTTTCATAAATTTCAATTCGTTAGTCTAATGAAAAAATATTAGCGATTCAGTAGAAAACCGAATTAGCCGCCAGCGGAATTGGATTTTTCTCACAGACCATACCTTAAACCTAATTTCGGAAGTGGTGCGCTGTATAGCGCATCACCAAATGAAAACAGCGCACCATTTCCGAAGTTAAGAGCCCCGCACATAGGATACGTTTGCGTTGCGTTTGACACATTTCCCATGGGAAAACTGTCAAACGCAACGCAAACGTATCCTATGTGCGGGGCTCTTTAGGCTTAGCGTACGGATTGTGAGAAAAATCCAACTTCGCTAGTTGCCCATTTCGGTTTTCTACTGAATTGATAATATAAATTACCTGTTCTGTTTCAGCATTTGTTCGGAAAAATAATGCTCAGTTAGAATTCGGTTCATCAGGCGTAATTTCTTTACATCGGGAATTACACCGTAATCTAACTGCCGGGTTAAAGTCATATGGAATTTGGTATTACTCTCCAGGACAGATCGCACAGACTGCAACAAAAAAGAATAAAATACATGGTAAGTTCATCTAGAGGACTATCTTAGCCTATTAAGCTTTAAAACGATCATGGAACAAGTTCGATTTTACCTAGCTTCAAGGTTCACGTGAAAAACTGTCGAGCAATGACAATGTAATACGAAACATTGTTTCACGTAACTTGCTTACAAGATGGTGGTAGAGGAATTAAGCGATGGATTTTTCAGAACACTAAAACTACCAATTAATCATTTTTTGTGAAATTTTAGTGAGACATGCGTCACAGATCGGGGTGGGTGGGTAGGAAGGACATGTTACAAACAAGTCACATAAGGGTAGGTGGGGTTTCAAATATGTGTTTTTTTTGCGTTATGTAATTTGTGAATGATCCCTAACATGTCGAATTGGAACCGATATTGACGGTTCGATTGGAAACAATACAGCGTCCCCGCCTATCAAATTTTATTATTCTAGTAGGGCATAGATTCCCAAACTGTGGGTCGCGACCCCCAGGAGGGTCGTCGGCAGATCAACGGTGGGTCGCGAAATACAAAGCTTGATTCATACTTTTGTCCCACACATCTATATCAGCTTTTAGATTTGGATGAAAGGAGAGAAGAACAAATTTTACGTAAGCAATGGCTTTCTTTTGTTATCCGAGATGTTGGCAAATAGAATGAAGTCCAATATTTACAATCCAAAACTAATCTTAATTAATTCCAAATCCAATCCAAATCTGATCCAAATCCAATCATAATCCAACTCAAAAATAATACAAATCCAATTGTAAAGCAATTCGAATCAAATCCGAATTCAATCTAAATCCATTCCGAATCAAACCCAAATTAAATCTAAATCCAATTGGAATCCAATCAAATTCAAATCCGTTTCAAATCTATTGCAAATTCAATTCAAATCAAACCTAAATACAACCCAAATTCAATTCAAAGCAAATCATATCAAAATCTCAAATTCAATCCACATCCAATTCAAATAGAATCGAAAATTCATTAGATTTTGGCAAGTACAAATATGGGGCATGAAGCAATTTAATATTTTGATTGTAACGCGAACTAATTTTTATCCAATTTCTAGATATCACAGCATTGGTACCTGGTGGGTCGCAAGCAGTATGGGATTCTGTTAGGTGGGTCGTATATCCAACAAGTTTGGGAACCTCTGTAGTAGGGTAAAGGATATATTTTGGACCACCCGTACCAGGGCTCATATTTTGGACCACCAAATAGAATTTGCACTCAGGGGTCCAAAATATGAGTTCTGGAACTGATGATCCACAATAACTCCCTTATCCTATTTCTACTCAATAGTGATGGTTTTTGTTGATGTGGTAGCAGAAAAAGAAACAAATGCCTTTCGATACTGAGTTTTTAGTGTTACTTTTGGCAAACAAATATAATTGCACACCTAACTGTATTTACCTTTTGTTGGTGTTGTTCCTCAAATTCACGAATAGATACTTCTGGTTCATTTTCAGCTGTGTTGTCCAAATTATCACTACTACCAGCATGACGCTCTATGAATCGAAGGATTATTTTGCGAGGACCTTTTTCGATGATACCGATTTCCTTCAAGTCATCATCGTCCATATCCCAAAGTGAAACATTGTTCACCAGATTATCTGAGAAAAAAAAAAGTTTTAAAATGTTTATATCAGAAACAGGAATAGACATTGTAATCATATATCAAATAATATACAGAATATTACTTTTCTTTTATGTTTGCATGAGACAAGTGCTCAGATATCGAAAAAATCATGATATTATCAAGTTGTTGATAGCTGGTTCAATTGCCAATATGTTGGAGGGAATTTCGTAAAAGTTTTAGATTATTAAGAATATGCTGTTTTACAACGCTCTTAAGGACAGCGGTTTATTCTACAAGTATGCTATAAACCATTATGAGTACATAGGGGAACTGCTCCTGGATTTCATCTTATGGCTCCGATTTCCATCCCATCGAAAACAAAGCAAAGGTAAGGTATTCGGTTTGTTTATTATTTTTGTGATTTTTTCAGCAGTGAGCACGCATGTTAACAAAAAGAAGCGACGAAATTGGTGCCGTATTTCTTTGTTACGCGATGAGATGAATATATGTTCAGTGAGATGGAGATCGGGACAGTTCCCCTACAACGATTTTACAGGGGTGCGGCCCTCCTCCTTTTTTGCCTTTCTCGTACAACAAAGTTGTACCGAAAGGCTATCATTTCACTCCGAGAACGAAATTTTTATAGAAGGCTCGTAGACCCATAGTGTTATATACCAATCGACTCAGTTCGACGAGCTGAGCAAATGTCTGTCCGTCCGTGTGTGTGTGTGTGTGTGCACAAAAGATGAAAAAAAATCTAACCCACTTTTCATATAGTAATCCTTAACCGATTTTCTCGCAACATGTTGCATTCGAAAGGTGGTAAAGCCTTGTAGATCGCTATTGAATTTGATAACGATCGGTTATTGCTTTCAAAAGTTATAAAGAAAACGGTGAACTAAACCAAAAAGGTTGGTGTCTTAGCTAAATACGAGAAAGGCTGTATCACTGCTAGGTGGTTTAATTTGGGTTTTTCTTTGAAAATATGTTGGGCTGTTGGATATTGCAAAAAGATGGTATTGATTTTATTTCTAACGAAACTTTTTCACATTAACACAATCCAAATACAATTCTTAACTTATATGTTTGTTATGAATGCTGTTTAATCATCGTTGTATTTTAGACTAATATAAAAATACCTGTCACAGAGCTCATGTTCTAACTGCCATAAATTATAACTTTTCCTTGACATAAGACTCTCATACATTATCCTAACAATCCGTTGTGTTAAAGCCACCTTGAACGCAAACAAATAAGAATCAAATGCAATTATATCGAGTTCTTGAATAAGGAAAAAAATATCTGAGTCTTGATCAATAATTGCCAGGAGTATTCCATATCGTTTAAGAGAACATTGTTCATATTTCACAGCTTCGCCAGGATGGAAATTTACACCGTTTATTTTAAGATGGTTAATTATCGTCAGTTCGTCAGGAAGATCAAATAATAATGCGGCTGTATCGATTGTGTTTTTGTTTGTAATTGACGACATTACGATTACTGGTTTATCTACAACGTAATTATGTTTTAATATGGAATTTATCTGTTTTAAATTCAAACGTTTTGTAAGGCTGAATGATAGATTTTTAAAGTTCCCACATGTTTTGCTTTGGCTCTTCGACTCCTTGAATTTTGCTTCGTACATCATGCAACTGAAGTTTGCAATTGGGCCATTTTCACGACATATTTGTGCATAATGTGCAATATGGTGCACTTTATTAATCGCGTTAGCCAAGGGAAAACATTCTTTGAACAAGTTTTGGAAAGATATAACAGATTCTGACAAATCCTGGATCATTTGATCATTAAGTTTGTTGGAGAAACTGATGAACGTAATTTTTAATAATGTACCAACGATTTCTTTATATAATTGGTTAGAATCCAAAATTTTATGAAAAATAAATGGAAATGCGCGTAATAGTAGCCAACATTGGGCGGCTGATTGGCAGAGAGAATTGTTTTTACTTCGCAAGTTTAATTTAGAGAAATTAGCTGAGGGTTTGTCTCTTGCTTCTGTGTCCCCGTAATCAAAATTTTCAATCATTCGGTTCAAACATTCCTCCGTTAGTAACTTATAATTAAAAACAGCGTTTTGTAAAATTTTCTTCAAAACCATCGGAACGATTCCCTCTAAAAGATCGTGCATTGGATCAAATGTAATACTTGCAGGCCACCTATAATACTCTAGCGAATGCAAAGCACAATTAGTTTTTATACCATAAAGCATACATGGTGTTTTGCCAATCTCAGAAGATACTAAGATGTTCTGTACATTTTCTACCGTTCTCGCGGTGAATTTATCACCAAGTTCTCCTGATAAAAGGTCTTTTCTTGTAATTTCACATGCTCTGCAAAACATGTTTGCTGATGGACTTAACAATCCACAGATGTCATGCATTGCTAAAGTATCGCCTAATACATGCACGAGTACCGCTCGCAAGGTCCACATATTAGCCTCCGTTTTGACTGGAATACCTTCGTTGGATTCTAATTGAATTAAATCGTCTATCAAAGGCTGCAACACTTTTTGATACCTGACAGTAAAAAAATATATTTATTAGCTTTGTTGGGTATTAACGCATAAAAAATTGTACTGAAATATTCCGTAGTCGCAAGTATTGTGAACATGCATAATAATAGACATTCCATGCAAGTGCCGGGACACGGTTTAGTGATCACACACACACACACACACACACACACACACACACACACACACACACACACACACACACACACACACACACACACACACACACACACACACACACACACACACACACACACACACACACGGAGACTGAATAATTAATAATATATGTTAAAACCTTACCCATATCTTTTGAGTACGCTTGACTTCACCGTCAACGCCAAATATACGCGATCAAGAGATGAATTGATTTTTGGGTCAAAGTTTTGAACTTTAAAACAAACGTTCGTCAACTTATTTTTGCCTCTACGAGAACCTAAAGCATTACAATATTCTCCTTCATCGATGTGTAGAGATAAGCGTAAACAAGTCGGGTATAGCTGAAGAAACGGATGATTTTCGAAGTTTGTTCCTTGTTGATATGTTTCGATAGATCCATCCTCAATAAATTTAGACTCATCTTTGACCATCGCTCTTGCTTTTGAGTTTGACATAATGAACCGCAATGTTTCTGATATCGGGATGTAATGACATACGTCTTTCATTACTTTTACCTTTGATACATATTCATGTTTGCGAAGTCTTTTCTGAAATTTCATCCTTCGATTACGGCAAGTAAGTACACGCTTGATTTTCCTATGCTTCCCGAGTACAATTTCTACTGGCTCAGGCACACAGCAACCAGCTTTCCCTGCTAGAAATGCTATATTTCCCGTTGGAGTTTTAACATCAGTGGCCAGATCAGGAATCTGCATTTCGTTGATAAGCACAATTGCATCAGCATCATCTAATAGATTTTTCGAGATTAAGAATGTCTTAACTTTAGCCATCGTATATTGCTGAATGCTATTAGATATTGTAATGTATCCGTTGATAAATGATTGTAGCTTAACTTCCGGTAAGGAAACGTCACATCTTAGCTCGGATATCAAACTATTAACAGCATCAGATATAGTTTCCAAACTGACTGATTCTTTGAAGAAATGCGGATTTTGAATAAGTGTGACTATGTCAGTTTCAATCCCAATATCTATAGAGTCGGGCAATTCATCTGTAGCTACTTCAATATGCTGAACAAGCTCAAACTCTGACACTGGATGATGCTCAAGAACGTGTGCCTTAAAGCTCTTAAAGTATGAATACATGGATCCACACACAGAACATTTGAAAGGAATTGTTGCCAGGATACTTGTAGATATGCCATGCACTGTAACAAAGTGATGCTTCAGCTCATTAATGTATCCCTCGATAACTGCGTTACACTCCTGTATGTGGCACTGAAATCCTTCAACGGATAAAAACAAAAAAAAAACATATTAATTCACCTAGATTGATCCTAAATTGAGTCAAAATAGGACCTTTGACCTCGAACTTCATGATTTTACAAAGCATTTCTGGAAGTGATATTTTCAGGTCTCTTGGCCAGGCCACTCAAGTTCAATCAAGTTTGACACCTCAAACTTCATGATTTTACAAACCAATACTGAAAATGAAATTTTTTAGGCCTCTCCGGCCACTTGGTCAATTCACAATAAGGAGGACCTACGGAATTGCAATTTTCTAAATTGAGCAATTTAGCAATTTAGTTAGAATTCGAGCGGGAACTGGCTGGAACTCCCGGAGGGATTTCGGTGAGAACATTCGGAAGAATTACTACAGAGTATTTGATGCTGGAACTTCAGAAGAAATTCGTACAGGAACTTCCATAGGAACTCCTGCGGTAATTTCCGGGGGAACTCAAACGGTAACTTTCGGAGAAATTCCTAAAGGAACGTGTTCAGGAATTTCTGCGAACACTTCCTGAAAAACTCCTGCGGGAACTTAACGAAGAATTCCTGCGGGAACTTCTGAAGGAATCTCTGCGGGAAGTTACCAAGGAATTCCTGCAGGAATTTTAAGAAGTAACTCCAAGAAGAAATTCTGACGGAATTTTTGGAGGAACTTCCGGAAAAAGTCTTAGAGAAACTTGTAACGGAATTCCTGAAGCAACTTTTTCTTGAAATTTCTGGACTAACTTCCAGAAGAATTCCTGGAGGAGCTTTCGGAGGAATTCCTGGAGGAGCTTCCGGAGGAATTCCTGGAGGAGCTTCCGGAGGAATTCCTGGAGGAGCTTCCAGAGGAATTCCTTGAGGAACTTCCGGAGGAATTCCTGGAGGAACTTACGGAAGAACTACTGGAGAAAATTCCGTAGAATTTCCTGGAGGAAATTTCGGAGGAATTACTGGAGGAAATTCCGGACAAATTCCTGGAGGAACTTCCGAAGGAGTTCGTGGAGGAACTTCCGGACGAATTCTTGGAGGAACTACCGGAGGAATTCCTGGAGGAACTTCAGGAGGAATTTCTGGAGGAACTTCCGGGGGAATTCCATGAGGAATTTCCGGAGGAATTCCTGAAGGAACTTCCTGGAAGAACTTCCGGAGGAATTCCTGAAGGAACTTGTGGAGGAATTCTTGGAGGATCTTCCAGAGGAATTCTCGGAGGAACTTCCGGAGGATTTCCTGGAGGAATTTCCAAAGGAATTCCTGGAGGAGCTTCCGGAGGAATTCCTTGTGGAAGTTTTGGAGGAATTCCTGAGGAATTCTTGGAAGAACTTTCGGAGGAATTCCTGGAGGAACTTCAGGAGGAATTCCATGTGGAACTTCTGGAGGAATTCCTGGAAAAAATTCCGGAGAAATTTCTGGAGGAATTTCCAAAGGAATTCCTGGAGAAACTTCCGAAGGAATTTCTCGAAGACGTTCCGGAGAAATTCTTGAAAGAACTTCCGGAGGAATTCCTGGAGAAACTTCCGGAGAAATTCCTGGAGGAAATTCCGAAGTAATTCTTGGAGGAATTGGAGAAAGAATTCCTGGAGAAACTTCCAAAGGAATTCCTGGAGGAGCTTCCGGAGGAATTCCTGGAGGAATTTTAGGAGGAATGCCTGAGGAATTCTTGGAAGAACTTTCGGAGGAATTCCTGGAGGAACTTCAGGAGGAATTCCTGGAGGAACTTCCGGAGGAATTCCATGTGGAACTTCTGGAGGAATTCCTGGAAAAAAATCCGGAGAAATTTCTGGAGGAATTTCCAAAGGAATTCCTGGAGAAACTTCCGAAGGAATTTCTCGAAGACGTTCCGGAGAAATTTTTGAAAGAACTTCCGGAGGAATTCCTAGAGAAACTTCCGGAGAAATTCCTGGAGGAAATTCTGAAGTAATTCTTGGAGGAATTGGAGAAAGAATTCCTGGAGAAACTTCCAAAGGAATTCTTGGAGGAGCTTCCGGAGGAATTCCTGGAGGAATTTTAGTAGGAATGCCTGAGGAATTCTTGGAAGAACTTTCGGAGGAATTCCTGGAGGAACTTTCGGAGGAATTCCTGGAGGAACTTCAGGAATAATTCCTGGAGGAACTTCCGGAGGAATTCCATGAGGAACTTCTGGAGGAATTCCTGGAAAAAATTCCGGAGAAATTTCTGGAGGAATTTCCAAAGGAATTGCTGGAGAAACTTCCAAAGGAATTTCTCGAAGACGTTCCGGTGAAATTCTTGAAAGAACTTCCGGAGGAATTCCTGGAGAAACTTCCGGAGAAATTCCTGGAGGAAATTCCGAAGTAATTCTTGGAGGAATTGGAGAAAGAATTCCTGGAGAAACTTCCAAAGGAATTCCTGGAGGAGCTTCCGGAGGAATTCCTGGAGGAATTTTAGGAGGAATGCCTGGAGAAACTTCCGGAGAAATTCCTGGAGGAAATTCCGAAGTAATTCTTGGAGGAATTGGAGAAAGAATTCCTGTAGAAACTTCCAAAGGAATTCCTGGAGGAGCTTCCGGAGGAATTCCTGGAGGAGTTTTAGGATGAATGCCTGAGGAATTCTTGGAAGAACTTTCGGAGGAATTCCTGGAGAAACCCCCCTAGGAAGTTCTGGAGAAATTTTCGGTGGAATTCCTGGAGGAACTTTCGGAGGAATGCGTGGAGGAACTTCCGTAGAAAATTCTTGTTCTTTTGTATGGAAGCCTTTGCTTCCAGAGGGCAGGAGGAGTGTCGAACTGTTACAGGAACGTTTCTTGTCTTCGAAAACCTCCATGTCACATCATCTGCGTGATTATCTCTCGAGTTATGCTAAAATTTTTGTTTCCTAAGTATTGGAGCCTCTCCTTCCAGAGTTCCAGAGAGGGGAGGGGTTTCGAACCATCACAGAAACATTTCTTGTATTCAAAAACTTTCACATGCCGGAATTGATTGCATTTGCCTTATTATCGAGTTATGCAGAAATTTTCGTTTCTTCTGTATAACTGACCTGGGGCCCTCCTTAGCCGTGCGGTAAGACGCGCGGCTACAAAGCAAGACCATGCTGAGGGTGGCTGGGTTCGATTCCCGGTGCCAGTCTAGACAATTTTCGGATTGGAAATTGTCTCGACTTCCCTGGCCATAAAAATATCATCGTGTTAGCCTCATGATATATGAATGCAAAATGGTAACTTGGCTTAGAAACCTCGCAGTTAATAACTGTGGAAGTGCTTAATGAACACTAAGCTGCGAGGCGGCTCTGTCCCACACGTAAAAAAATAACCTTATATGTTATGGCAAAAAACCATTCGAAAATACTTATACTCTTCATTATGCCACCTAATGAATGATCCCATATCAAAAAGCTTATAACATTCATAAGTTAATGAAAAGTATAAGTTTCCGAATGTATGTGACTAATGCGATGTATAAGTTTTTTCTTATACATGTCATTCAGCGCCTGCTTTGGCAAAAAGTATTAGAAATATTAATAATCAACAACATTAATTTTTTTTACGTGCAGTGTGGGGATGTAATGCCAATAAAGAAGAAAGTATAACTGACCACCATTTCAATGAGGGGAGGGGTCTCAAACTACCGTAGAAACTTTTATTGTCTTTGAAAACCTCCACGTGCCAAAATTGGTTCCTTTAGCTTGATTAGTTTTCGAGTTATGTTAAAAATCATGTTTCTTTTGTATGAGAGCCCATCCTTCCAAAGGGGGGAGCGGTCTCGAGCCACAACGTAAACGTTTTTGGTCTTCGAAAACCTCCACATGCCAAATTTGTCCGTTTGCATGATTAGTTCTCGAATTATGTAGAAATTCTTGTTTCATTTGTACGGGAGCCCCTCCTTTCTGAGGGGGGGGGAGGGTTGACTATTATAAGAACCTTTTCTGGCCTAAAAACCCCTGCTTGCAAATTATCTTTCCGATCGGTTCCGTAGTCTCGAGTCTACCAAGGGCAGACAGACAGCAATTCATTTTTTTTTGTAATTAGATTTGCGCCACCTGGTGCAAACTTTCCGAAGTAAAATTCCCATCGGGTCACCGTATGGATCTAGGGAACCACTTACTGAAAACCGTATCTCGAAATATGGTGTTAAACCCAAGACATATGCAGTACAAATACTGTCCTATATACAGGACACTGGGACTTTAACGCATCTGTCCTAGGACGCTGGAATAATATGAGTTAAACACAGTGGTGAGGCACTGGATAGAACGTAACGTTGAACTTTATCGTACTGAGGATGAGGTTCTGCCGCAGGAGGGGATGGAAGGTGTCGTGTGTCCCATCTACAAAAGGGCGACAAGTTGAATTGTAGTGACTACCGTGCAATCACATTGCTGAACGTCGCCTACCCAAATTGTTTGCCGTCGACTAGCATCAGTTGTAAGAGAGTTCATTGGGCAGTACCAAGTGGATTCAAGGGCTCCACTACGTACGAGGTGTTCTCAGGCAAGTGCATGTGTGGATCCAGGCATGTGCGTAATTCCAGTTTCAGTTGCATTATGTAGTCTTTTGTATTTGCTAATTCAACATCGCTTAGGATGGAAAAGTTAATACGAATGGCAAGGATTGACACGAGTGGTACGATTTTGGGTAGAACCTATTTGGTTTTGCTGACGACTTTGATATTATAGCACGTAAGAAGAGGATGCCTACATCAGACTGAAGAGGGAAGCTAAGTGGATTGAACTAGTCATGGACAGTACTGCAATTTCTCAATTTCATCGAGAGCTGTCACCAATATTTACATATCTGCCCGTCTATTATTAACCCGCCCGTCTGCTCTATAGAAACGCAAAGGATGAAAGGCATGCTACAAAAAATCTAATCAATTATTATTCCGTGAGAGCGCATGAAAGTTTGGAATACCTGCTTTATAATTGTGTTTATTACAACTCTCAACTCGGTGGATCAAAGGATTATGTTTAATTAATCGACTAGTCATTTTCTATGCATATATCTATCAAAATAAATTAGTAATTTCAATTTTAAATCAAAGCACAACAACCTTTTATTAGTGCCTTTCATGCGAAATTGCTCAAAGAGCCAACGGTACTTTCATTTGGTCGCCGGTGATAGAAAAAGGCGTTTTGCTCTCTATCTTATGACGATCACGACCCTTTGCAGTACTGGTCATGAACACGTCCAGGGCAATGTACATGATAGGAAGAGGCTCAAGAGAAGGCAGCGTAAGCCATCCATCACCACTCACAAGTTTGTATCGGTGTTGATGAGATCGATGTGGTACTTGGGCTAACTGGTGACTTCCTATACAAAACTGTCCTCTACGGACACGAGACCTAGACGATGCTCGTGGAGGACCAACGTGATGTTTTCGAAAGGAAAAAGCTGCCTGGGGTGGTGTGCAGATGGCGGACGATAAGTGAATGAACCACGAGTTGCATCAGCTGTTGGGAGAATATTCCATCGTTCACACCGCATAAATCATACGTCTACGATGGATCGGGCACGTAGCCAAAATTTCGGTCATTAACCCGATGAAAATGGTTCTCGACTACGATCTGACGGGAACAAGAAGGCGAAGTGCGCAGCAATCATGGTAAATCGATCAGGTGGAAGATAAATAACTTCGTAGACTGCGTGGATGGCAACGTGCAACCATGTACTGAGCTGAATTTTGCCTGTGTAAAGCTCGCAGTCCACTGTTTGTCATATTGACAAATATTTGTCAAGTATTTCCGGATATGTATCAGACTGATTAAAAATCGAAATGAATTTCAGGCTGACCTGACAAATATTTGTCGAATTATTAAAATAATTACTGAAAACAAAACATGAATGAATTTCTGAAAAAGGGTAAGACGGTATAATGCGCCCCACCTGGCCAAAACGCCTCACCTTGATTTCTAGAAAACTATAAGTAACTGTGGTTAAACATCAGTTGGCACCTTTTACCCTTTATTAGGCAGTGGCAACAATATTGCCACCAACACATTATATGTTTTTCTGTTTATTAACAAGAGCTCTACTAATTATTTCCCATGTAGTGGCTATATTTGCTATCTAGTAACACTTAAGATTAATTTGAGCCATAAAAGTTTGAAATGTCAATTTGAGAAAATTTCTTTACGAACATATCGTAATTTTCGAATAGAAGCAGGATTTTCAGATGTAATTCGTTAGAAAAACGACAAAGATCTATTGTTTCCACTGGAATTGATAATTTTGACCCACCTGTGTTAGATTATATCGTGATTAGCGTGAAAATGCTTTCTTTCTTGTATATTTGGTTTTTGGATTTTCGGAATATATTGCCACTAATGTTTTCCCGCTTCTAAGGCAGTTGCAACTATATTGCCACCAACGTTGTCCCTCTTGCAAGACAGTGGCAACTATATTGCCACCAATTTTTCAATGGTTCTGAACTGTTTAATGTGTAACAATGTTGGCAAATGTTCTGCCAAACCTAAAAAAACAGTAAACCACCTAACGGTGACGATGCTTTTCTCGTGTATTATAATATGTAATAAAAAAAAACATATGAATCGTCAAAATAGCATTTTGGGAGATAGAACCCATCACTTTCATCAATTCACATCAATTTGCGTTAATTTAAATGCATTGCAGCAATCTCTAAACAATTTCCGGTTTTGAAATTTTGCAATGGGAAACAATTAGAGCACATTCCGCGTCTATTGCAACCTTAACTATAGGTCGGAATATACTGCTGTATATCTGCAATCTGAACTAAATGTTTTACTGAATTTATTTTATCCTAAAAGTTATAAATTGTAGAAATATTCAATTAGTAAAATATATGGGCTAACTATCAAGTTTCCGTCACCGTTGCATTGCATAGGGAGCTTAAAGGCAAGGCGGGAGTGTCCTGGCTGAAGGCCGCGATGCAAAATATAGGAATAAAATGGTTTCAAAATACTCACCCGTTAATTTTTTAAAGCTTCCGGCATCAAGTTTTTTTTGGAGCCGTTCCATTCTTGGAGAGGTGAAAGTGATACGCTTACTAGGGAAGGACAAGCAACGATGGACAGAATAATATGACGCCAACAGCAACTAAAATGCATAACATTTCGATTTTCAAGAGATGTTTTTGGTATCTTGTATAATTACTTACCAATTTATCTGGCGGTACAGTGGGAAAAGGTCGGAATTTACTCGGGCGATCGGCAACAGTGGTCCAAAATCCGAACTTTATAAAAATACGACCGGAATTCACAGTCCGGTGACGCTGGCTGGAATCTTCTAAGCTTCCCTGGCCGTAAGATGCTAGGTCCAATGAACGTACTGAGCTGAACAATTTGCCGCAACGGAAAACTGGCCTCGACTGGCCGGAATCGGGGTACCTGGCTGGATTGGTCGTAATTTTCTAGATGCAATGAACTGCGGCAGCGAGCCGCGAAAAGGGATGAGGAGTTGACCGAGCACAGGCTCGCTCCAGTTGGCTGGATCAATCGCGGTAAAGAGTACACGCTACACGTTGGCAGGAAGCTGACCAATTTGCCGCAACGGAACGCTGGCCTCGACTGGCCGGAATCGGGATAACTGGCCGGATTGGTCGTAATTTTCAAGGTGCGATGAAATGCAACAGCGTGCCGCGAAAAGGGAGGAAAATCTCAGGATGCACAGGCTGGGTGAAGTTGGTCGGACCAGTCACGGTACAAAGTACACGGTACACATTGGCCGGAACCTGACCAATTTGCCGCAACGGAACGCTGGCCTCGACTGGCCGGAATCAGGATAACTGGCCGGATTGGTCGTAATTTTCAAGGTGGGATGAAATGCAACAGCGTGCCGCGAAAAGGGATGAAAATCTCACGAAGCACAGGCTCGGCTCTGTTGGTTGGATCAATCACGGTACAAAGTACACGGTACACATTGGCCGGAACCTGACCAATTTGCCGCAACGGAACGCTGGCCTCGACTGGCCGGAATCGGGATAACTGGCCGGATTGGTCGTAATTTTCAAGGTGCGATGAAATGCAACAGCGTACCGCGAAAAGGGATGAAAATCTCACGAAGCACAGGCTCGCTCAAGTTGGTTGGATCAATCACGCTCAATCACGATTAATACAAAGTACACGGTACACATTGGAACCTTTACGGTTTAAAAGGTGCACGGGGACACGTTGGCAGTCCAGCGAGTAAAGTAAAAACACCAGAAATTTGAATAAAAAACTTAGCGAAAATCACTCAAGCACTCCCGACGGCGTGAAAGGAACAAAGACGAATGACGAATGATGACAGTTTGCTTGCGCGCACTGGTGAAATTTTTCATCCAATATTAAGTTGTTTTTACCCAATGCCAACTTTGATGCCCAAAGTACACGGTGAGTAGTTTGGACTTGAAGTTTTAATTTATTCGCAAGCATTGAGTCTACTTGGGAAACTGAATTTATTTTTAAATGTTGATATTGATGTTCGCCACATTAACAATTTATATCGAAAATCCATAAACGGTATATACCATTAGGAAAAACAAGTGAATTTAAAAAATTAAAAACAATTCAAAGTAAAACTTTTCTAAGTGTGATTTTACCCAAAGCTTGGGTAATATCATCTGTACTCAACCGGTAAGTTAAAATGATGTATTCCAGCACTTGCATATTTACCCAATGAGGTACTTTAAAGGAA
Organism: Armigeres subalbatus; assembly: GCF_024139115.2. Classification (NCBI taxonomy): domain Eukaryota; kingdom Metazoa; phylum Arthropoda; class Insecta; order Diptera; family Culicidae; genus Armigeres; species Armigeres subalbatus. Next base: position 31,408 of record NW_026941833.1, read on the forward strand.
ATACCTAAATTTATGTTTTAAAAACCCAAAAAATAAGTAGTTTGATTTTCCGTGTACCCATTTTATGTTGTTATTAAAAGCCCATTTTTGACATCTCCATATTGGTTCAAAAATGGGTACTCTAGACCCATTTAATGGGTTCTCCCAAATGTCCGTGTAAAACACCGACCCTGTGACAAGCGCGGTGTCATCATCATCAATAGACATAGACCGCTGTCATCATTGAAAAGTAGTATGAAAAAAATTTGTGCCCGGGACCACGGCATACAAAAACAAGGCGGGCTCATCACGTATGTAATCACTCAGTTTGAATGTAAACATGTGACGTCACTGCTATCTAGCGCACAAGCTGGACCGAGACGATGCTCTACGGTCGCAGCATGCTTACTTTTGTACTCCAACATGTGGCGATAAAACATGCGTCACATTCGAAGTGTCATTTTTCTAACGAGCCTACCTTGTTTTCTGTATACCGTGGCCCGGGACATCCTGGCTACGATTTGGCGATGGGCTAAACAATAGTATGACAGTAGCCTGATAAAACCGACAATAAA